>NC_134862.1:25634965-25938294 GCF_049852395.1 Peromyscus maniculatus bairdii | reverse complement strand
TAAAACTGTGAATATTGTATTGTTAATGTTAAGGTCATTTAAAGCATTGTATCTATGTATTTTATTTCAAGGAGAACTTTCTTAATCCTTTTATAAGTTATTTATAATCAAACAAATATTCCTATATTTCTCATATGTATTGAGAAAATATCTTTATAAGGAAAATGTCCTTATAACTTGCATAGTAATTATAATATTTAAGCAAATTTATTGAAATTTTATCAGCTGTATCCCATATTCTAGCAATATGCTGAAAGAATGGAATTTATGAGCATTTTAAAAAATTTCTGTTCATACATTTACAAAAGAACATTTGGACTGCCATTATAAAGAACTGTTTTTATGAAAATGTATAAAACTTTTGCTAAGAGAACTTCAATTATTATGAATAATAATTTTTCTTCATATGCTTTGCTAACCCACACATAAAAGCATAACAAAAAATTATAGTCTGATAGTGTACACCTATAACTCCAGTACTCTAATTTTCAATCCATACACAAGATATCTCAAGGCTTACCTGTGCCACAAATAGTCCAAGGCAGAATTGGGCCTTATAGCAAGTGATTATTGCAACTCAAGAGTAAAGAACCAACACCAATTGAAATTGATTGGCTTAAAAAATGAATGTGCTCAGATAATCAGATGGATTTAGCACAGGAGTTGGATACAGGAGGATAAGGGGAAAAATACAATGCATGACATTCTCAAAGAGCTAATAAAATTTTAAAAATTGAGTAGCAAAATATAGAGGTAAATTTATGTTTCATATATTTTAGATGGGCAAGTGAGGATCTTAAAAATCCTTTAAGACAACAAAGGTGCTACTACTCAGTCCTTACAAATGGACAGTACTCACTTTATAACAGTATTAATCTTGTTGGAATTATATCAGGTTTACTAATGCATTTAAAAATTATATTGTTTACTATATTAAAAATCTCTCAAACAGAAGGTCTTGTAGAATTTTATAAACAACGATTAAATCAGTTTCTAGTTGTCAATGGCACAGATAAAATGTTTCTTTCTGCTGGCAGAGAGTCAGTGATAACGGTTTCTTATTGGAGTTACAGATTTTCCTTACCTAAGGGTTTTGGTAAATTCCCTTTCATCATCATGGTAGGCAAAGAAGCAGCCTCGACACAATTTTTACACATGACTGAAGACAAATACAGAAATTCAGACTATGGTGAGAAATTTATGATTTTTATTTTTCTCCTAAGTACGCCATCAATAAACTTAGGTAATTATAACTTTAAGGATGTCTGTGATTTAAATGATAACTTAAATCTGATTTTCAAGGAAAGTAACACAATTTCTACAGATTAAAAGGATATAGTAATACCCTAAATCAAGCATACATGGCTAAGAATCAAACTCTTTAATTGCTTGAAATACTTCAGTCTTTATTTCGTATATAATTTTAGTTTGGAAAAAGTAAAAACTAATTGCACACACACACACACACACACCTATATCTGGTAGCATACCTGAAAAATCACTATATTATAGATTTTCATGCTTGCATATTTAATATTTGTAAATGTTGTAACAAAAATATAATAAACTTAGTTTCAAAAAGGATAAACTGTGTTCAAAAATTAAAATGTTTTCTTTGTGTTGTGGGCATTTAAATACTCTATTTCTAAGTAGAAGATAAATCTCTTCTTTGGAGAAGGTGAATCTTTAAGCAATAAATCAAATAGATTTTATTTCACTTTTTTTGGTAAAAATAAATTATTTTCCTACAATATATATTGACCATGGTTTCTGTCCTTTGTTTCTTTCCAGACAATTTCCACCTCCCCATCCTTCTAATTTCACACTTTTTATCTCTCTTAAGAAAACAAACAGGCATATAAAAGGACAAATAAACAAATATAAAACAAAATGAACTAACAGAAAAAGAAGAGGATTAAAAAACTAAGAGACAGCAAGAACATAAACACATGCATTGGCGCTTGTGCGCGTGTGCGCGCGCGCACAACTTTGATGAGTATAAAAAGCACCCTTAAGGGCTGGCCCATGTCCACATTCAACAGTAAACGGCAAATACAAAACAAACTCAAACTCAAAGCTCTTTCTGGAGGTTGTCTTAGATGTCTCATATTGCTTTGTTTAGGCTCTTTCTCTGTCTCTCTGTCTCTGTCTCTCTGTCTCTCTGTCTCTCTCTGTCTCTCTCTCTCTCTCTCTCTCCTCTCCCCCCGCTTATGGGGCTCTTTTTTATATATTCTGGAATAGAGATTAAATGATTTTAACAATAAACCACAATGAAGCCATTCTTACTGAAATCATTTTATGCAGTGCTTTAGTTTTATTTCTGGTATCACGATTTTTAAATGTACTGCTTTATAAGTCTATATTCTGTTTTGCATTTCAGTATCAAAATTGGGACTGATTTATATTGAATTTTGTATGATCATTCTCATAACTGAGTAAATATTTTAAAGTTATAAAAAACACAGATATAAAATTTTCTTTACAGTAACTTACAAGTCATTACATTTATTTAGTTCTCAAAAGTTATATTAATAAAAATCGTTCTGAGTTCTCTTAAGAAGAAGGGTGACTGAGCATTAGTGGTGCATGCCTTTAACAGAAGTAGACAGATCTCTGAGTTCAATTTCATCCTGGTCTACATAGTGAGTTCCTGGACTACCAGGGCTACACAGAGAAAACATGTCTAGAAAAAAATAAAATTAAAAACAAAAAAGCATAAAGAATAAGACCATATGTGGGCTATCAAATATTTCAGCAATGCTTTTATAATGTTATTTTCTCCCCATAAAGATTTATCACTGAAGGCAATATGCTATTAAACTAATATTTTTTAATTATGAAATTGCTTTTTACTTCTCCAAGGTCATCATTCTGACCCTGGATCTTCCCTCACTTTTATTCATTCACTTATCTGTTTCTCCATGCAACTTTTCCTAACAGGCCTAGTCTGAGCTGTATCTTTAGTTAATTTATAGAGCTAAACTTATTTTAAATAGATACTTTTTTTTCTCTCAAGGATTTTTATAGCTTAATAGCAAAGAATATTTCAATAAAATCATTACACAAAAATATTGATTATTATCATGGTATGAATTGGATCCACCAAAAGCACATGTGATTGTATTTGGAATTCGGTGTTTACCGGTGTAATTAAGGTTAAAAAGAAAGTGTTCTGGTGGATTCTTGATCCAGAAAGACTTGTGTGCTTAGAGCAGAAGTTGTGCTCACAGAGAAAAAGCCAGGTGAGTCACAAAGGAATACCAGCCTCCCCATGGCAACAAAAGAGGCCGCATGAGAGAACCATGGGTTCTCAGTTTTGGAACAATGATAAATTGTAATTACTTAACTTCCCTGGATTATTTTAATTTTTAGTGGAGTCTAAGCAGACTATGACATCAAAAAAGTGTAACGGGTTCTGTGAAAGACAGGTAGGTACATAACCTATCAGGCATCATATAGGACAGGTGGATGAAGCTGAGAATTCAGAACTCACTGCCAGTGTGCTGGGTCTCAGGGAGAAATCTACTAAGATAACTCAGAGAGCCAGAGGAAGAGGACTCTCACAAGAGAAGCAGACTACAGAGAGGTACTGCTCCCTATAATTAAAGTCTTTTAAGTGCCCTTTGCAGAGCTCAGTTAATTGCTAAGAGACCACTTCTGATAAATGATCATAGCTACTTCATCTTACTGAGGATCATGGGGACTCAGAAAAAATGCAAATGTATCCGAACACAGAATGTGGAAAGAAGAAATTGTGATCTAAAGTACAATGTCCTCAATAAATGAAGGGGAGGATGTTGACCTCTTCATTTTAAGATCGTTTGGGTTTTCTCTGTGTGAAAGTATAAAACAGTGTAAAAGACTGGAAGTGTGGGTCATTTTGTATTTCAAAGGACCATAAACTAAAAAAAATTAGGAGTGTTACACAATAAGTTGAGAACTGTTAATGAAATATCTCATACTTAATTTTACACCCTGTCCTTAGCTCACTGGCATTCATCTTCTTGTAAAGTAAGGTAAAAATAAGTTGTAATATAAAAACTAATAACATTCCTTTCTACCTAAATTTTTCACTTGGAAGTTAGCACATTACAAGCATATTATTCCATCAATCTTCATAACACTGCAAATAAGATCAGTGACATTCCAAGAACAGTGGAAAAGAAGAATGGGAGCTATAACTATGATAATGGTCAATTGGAATTTTAAATTAGTTCTAGTAGCTCAGTGCAAGCTCATTAGGCAAAGGTTTGGCTTAAGAAATATATTTTACTAACTTTGTTATGAAAGTGGAATATTCATATCAATTAGTCCACAGCCTCTCTGTAACTCCATTGACATTCATTTCCACTGCACATTGAGAAGCCACTGGTCCCCTGCATTACTATTTCTCTTAGAGAAAGCTGTGTAATGTAATTTGGATCAGGATGTGTATTTAAGGACAGAAATTTTTGTGGGATTAAAAAGAAATACAGTGAATTCTCCTCCAAGTAGTAATATCTTATTTTTGATAGTTCTTAGAGCTTTATGACCAGCAATTGCACTGAGCTTGCTCTGCTCATGTTAAGACTGTCATTACAGGGATTTGAAAAGCACAGGAAGGCCATGGAAAATAGCCAATGAAAAGCCATGATGGAAAATTTTAGTCTTATTTCAATGTCTTCAACTTTTCACCTTCTGTTTTTACTATATTTAAAAATTCCTTTGTTAGGTACATTACCAAATTTTAATGTTCAGTGCCTCAAAGAAACAGATGCTGAGAGCAGGTATCTTGACTATCTTGGTTTTAAGATTTTGGAGAAGCAAGATACAGGATCATTTAAAGTTAAACTCAACATATTCCTAGCATCTTTTCTCTGAAATGATCTGATGTAATTATCTGCCCAGGGTCAATTAGACAATATGTAAAAAGATAGTTCAGGGAATCAGAAGAAGAAAAACCATTACTAATCCCCATAAGGCTCAATGATACAGACAGCTACATTTCTAAATTTAGGCTACATAATTTTCACCCATGTCTAACTGCATGTTTTTTGAAGGTCAAGGATTAATTGCATACAATCAAACATACATGGCTAAGAATCAAACTCTTTATCTGTCTAAATAATTTTGTTTTCATTTCGGAGTTAATTTTAGTTTGGATGAAATAAAAATTCATTGCACATACACACATGTCTGGTAGCTTGCTAAAAATATCTATATTACAGATTTTATTGCTTGACTATTTAATATTTATAAATACAGTTATAAATAAATCTGAACGCATATTTACCTGCACATTACTGTTAGCCTTGTTACAGAATATTTTACTTTAATTTTTATATTTATACAAATCTAAGAAGTGGTATGAGCTGGGCAAGGCACACATCTGTAATTCCAAAATTGGAAGATGGATAGTATTGTGCATTTGGGGCCATTCTTTGCCTCTTCAAAGAGAGACAAAAATTATATCTTATATGTATAATCTTAGATTTATCAAGGGAAAGAAAAGGCAGTTCCTACTTATTAAAATACAATATAATGAGTTACAAACTAGTTTTTAGGATCCTTAGATCAAGTTTAAACAGAGTAATTTTAGCTAATTCTGCTTTCTTGAAAAACCACTCCAAATAACATGCAAAAGAAATAAATTGTCCTCTGAAAAACTTCTTCTGATGAGCTGTAGTTTGTGAAATTGTATAATCATTGCTGCAGAACTGAGGCTTATTTTAGGAGAATCATTATTGCTTAAGTTGCTTTCACACTAATAATAAAAATTACGTTTAACTGGAAATCATGCCAGAAGGTCTCTGAAAACAGCATAACTAGCAAAATTTATTTGTGATATAGTCTATGAAGTTTTGTAAAGGATAGTTGAGTCTTCTATTGATATATGATACCCAATTAAATTATAATGATCTAATCAATGATCAATTTAATAGTCATAATAGGCTGACTAAATTCAGGTTATTGAACATTTTCAAAATTTTAATTGTATTTCATACTGAATGTGACCAACTGACAAAATTCCCTAAACTAAGACAGAAATATTTATTAAATATTCCCACAAAAATGGGAATAATGAACTAGAGCTGAGAAAACATGAGTCATTTGTTCCCTGTTAAGTAAGTATTTATGGTGATTCAATGTGTTCTTTATCTAAAAAATGTTAGTTCTTCATGGTAAAAATTGTTGCCTTAAAGAAAATTATGAAAATGACATGCAACATTATCTTAAGTTATTTAAGAGAAAATTTGTAAATGTTGCATTGCCTACTAAAACATGTACTATATGCTATTATGTCTGTAAAATGGGAATGTGATAACAATCCCAAAACCTACACAGGTTCACACCAGACAAAATCTGAGCAATTAGAAGGAGAATTTGTCACACAGTGCCACCCCAACCAGGAATCTAATTGCAATAAATAACTTCTGGGAAAAGGGAAATCAATTTTCTTCAATAAAGTGTCATTGGATACATCCATCAGACTCCTGGACAGGACAATTGCCTGGGTAGTCTGCCAATAAAAAACAAAATTAACTTTTTATCTATTTAAATTTTATACAATGGCCTATTACAGGAGCTGCATTTTTAGAATGGGCTTTGGGATTTCAAAAGTCCATAAGAGGCTCAGACTATCTCTTTCTGCATCTGACTGGCAATAGGATGTAAATTTTCAGCTATTATTCCTGCATGTCTGTCTGATGTCATGCTCCCATAATGATGGTCATAGACTCACACTTTGAAACTGTAAGCAAGCCCCTGGTTAATATTTTTTATAAGTTGCCTTGGATTTACTGCTTTTACATGGCAACAGAAAAGTAAGTAAGACTGTATCTCTTAGGGCATATAAAGTAAATAAGAAAATACATCTTAAGAAGGAATTAATAATACAAATTAAAAACTAAGGAAAATGGAAAAATAGCAGGTATAGCCATAAATAGAAAAGTGAAAATGTGTTAAATATCCATGCTTCTCCAAATTGCAAAAAAAGAAAAATTCTACAAGATTGCAAACTTCAAGAAAAAATATGATGTAATTCAGAATAAAAAGCTCAAGTATACAAATGACAGCAAAAAAAAAAAACAATAAAGTGAACAAATTGTCTCTTAATACAGTTTCAATAGAAAGCATATTAATAGCCAATAGGCTGAAACCATTAGGAAAATTTTCATGTCACAATTCAATCTCATGATTTTATAAGGATACAGACTCATATGCTGGCACATATTTTATTATATACATATATCTTCACCTTATTTTATGCTCTAACATTTAAAGAAACAAATTATAACATTGAGAGTTTGGAATTCATAAAAAGCTTATTTTACTAATGATCATATTTTGAATAGTGCTAATGCCATTAATATGAAAATGATTGAATGTCCTAAGTATATGATCACTCAAAATTCATATTAGAATGAGTAGAAAGGAATACAATAAAATATGATGAAATACTAATTGCTTTATATATATATATATATATATATATATATATCATAACAAAAATAACGAAAAGTCTGCTGTATTTATATTCTTTCCAGGGAAAAATTGCAATATGCAAGAAGAAGCAGACATTAGAAAAATGAGTGTATGCAATCCTGTTTGTCCTAATTGCTCTTTATGCACTTGGATCTAAAATTCATGTTATACATTAAAATTCCTCTGTGAATTAAATGGGCAAGAAGATATTACCTTGATGTTTTATGCCACAGTCCATCGTTTCATCAATGACTCATAAATCAGAGCCAGGAAAATTGCATTTTTTGATTGCATGGAGTTCAAGGACAAAGCTCAGAGATAATCTCTTAAAAATCAAGAGAAATACAAGAGTAAAGCAAGGTATTATTTCTTTTATCTTTCTGCTAATAGTAATAAAAGTTTTATTAGTCCTTATTTTTGTTATCTTAAGTGGTCATGGTCATAAGCATTTAAACTTAACTGTCTTTATATCATGTTATCATAAAATTAATGATTCAAATTTATTAAAATTACATTTTTTGAAATAAACAGTAGGAATTAAAATGGTTTATAAATGTATAAATATGTTGACTTACAGTTACTGTAGATTGTGTATTTGTCCTTCCAAGTTATAATGTAAATGATACATATTTCTTTAACCCTAAAGCAACTGTAATAATCACCATTTGTGTAGAGAAAACAAATATTTTTGATGTCATTTCATACAATTTCAAAATCAATTATTTTAAGGTTATACTGGACTCTGCTAAAATATTAGAACAACAAAGAAATTCATTCACAATTCTATTGAACAGCAAACAAAATAATGACTTCTATGAATGTCTTTGTTCTTCAAGTCTATTTACAAGTAAGAATAAGCTTTGAACATGTGAATAAAGTTTTTTAATATGGACATTATGTTGTATAATCTCTGTAGATTCAATATAAAGATCCTCATAAATAAAATAGAATGAAAAAAGTGAAATTTTATATGGATATTTGATGATGAGAAATGATGGAGTCACACGTAAGTTTGTGGCTTGCAACATTAAGAATTTCCATTGAAAATATTTCTATCATGCCTCAAAAAGATGATAATCTTGGACAAGCAAGCTCTTTCTGCTAAAGCTAACAACATGAATTTGATCCCTGGACTGACTGATACCACGAAAGGAGACTTCTATATATTGCCGTTTGACTTCTACAAGAATCCTATGGTACACACATAGGCACACAACACCCACATACATGCATCAGGTGACTAATAAATACATATTTTAAACATTATTTTCAAATCATACTCATCTTTATGTCAGTGCCTTGATTACAGAACTTTGTGTCAGTCCCTGTAATCTTCACAGCCAGCAGCTAAATGATCTGTGGAGAGGTGAGAATGAAACTAAGTTCAGTTTAACTTATAAAGCCATAACTGGTTCAGACTTCTGGAATCTGCCATTGGGTGCTTTGTTTTGGCCATATTTAAGGAAACCACAATTTTGTCAAGAAGTTTTCTATTAACAATTAACTCAGTCCTGTGTATGCAACAGAGTTTTGAGACTTGTTTACACTGAAACACTGTACAAAGTACATATGGTTTCTTCCACATACATGGGTTCTGTCAACTCAGAAACATTGCTCAAGATACTGGTCTAGGGAGAATGACTGAGGATTGGTCTAGCCCTCAAATAACATAGAAATTACTTTGGCTGTTGTACAATACAAGTTATATCTCTCACAAGGATAAGTTTTATGAACTGAAAAGCAATGTTCAAGATTTAGGGAGGAAAAGTCTGGGATAAGCAAATATTATGTTCTTGGGGTTTCAAGTGAAGCCTAACCCTACAGATAGCTAAAAACACCAGCTAAAGATAACACAGTGAAACTACATCATTTTCCAGCATTCTGGGTGGAAGACATATTCTTCCTTTTAAGAGACAAGGCTATGTGTTTAACTTTTCCTTGCATCCCAAGTGCTTGAATGTATGCATAAGAACTTCATAGTAGCTTTAAGACAGCTGTCAGTCTAAAGTTTGTGAGTTCCTTTGATGTTGTCTCAGTTGTCTCTGTAGGTTTCCCCATCATGATCTTGACTCCCCTTGCTGATACAATCTCTCTTCCCTCTCTTTGAATGGATTACTGGAGCTTGGCCTGGTGCTTGGCTGAGGATCTCTGCATCTGCTTCCATTAGTTATTGGCTGAAGGCTCTATGATATCAGTGTATTCACCAATGTGATTATTGGGGTAGGCCAGTTCAGGCACCCTCTCCTGCAGTGGAATATCATTCTGTATGCTGTGAATGGTTGTTGCTCTGATTGATTAATAAATAAAATGCTGATTGGCAGGTAGTCAGGCAGGAAGTATAGGTGGGATGAGCAGACAAGGAGAATTCTGGGAAAAGGAAGGCTGAGTCAGGAGTTGCCAACCAAACAGAAAAAGCAAGATGTGAAGGCAGAACTGAGGAAAGGTACTAAGACACATGGTTAAATATACATAACAATTATGGGTTAATTAAAGTGTAAAAGCTAGTCAGTAATAAGCTTTAGCTAATGGCCAAGCAGTTATAATTAATATAAGCTTCTGAGTGATTATTTTATAGGTGGGCCATGGGACTGTGGGAGCCTGGTGGGACCAGAGACAACTCGTGACTACACTCTCCCCTAATGCAAGTTGTCAAATCTGTGTTCATCCTTGTGGATTCCTGGGAATTTCTGTAGCAATAAGTTTCTCCCTTAACCCATACAGAATGTCTCCCTCTATTAAGATATATCTTTTATTGCTCTTCCACTCCATCCCTCCCCCAGCTTGACCATACCATTCCTTCCTGTTCTCCAGGCAAAGCTGAGTCAAGAAACCCAAGCTTTGTTACTGTAGGAAATGGCTCAGAGGACTGGGTGAATGCCATTGAGTTTGTACCTTGGCAGCCCTACTGTGGCTGTAGGAAGACCTTGAAAAATGCAATCAAAGAACTAAATGACATGCCACAGTTAACTCAGTTTCACTTTTCCTGTTTCTAGTATTTGAATTTAACCTACTGTCAACACTTTAGATTGTGTTATCTAAGACTTACAGATGAACTAAAAGACATTTTTTGAACTCCAATAAAGTTGAATTCATGTTTAAATTCCGAAGTATCTCTGAATGATGTCCCCCAGCTGCTCCTGATGGTGCTGGGATCAAACCCTGGGCTTTGCACATGCTGGACAAATGCTTTATCATTAAGCTAACAATCAGGCCACCACCAGTGCTTGGTGTGGTGTTTTTTTTTTTTTTTTTTTGACACAGGGTCTCTGAAAGTTCAGATTTCTCAAGTAGTTAAAGACGACTTTAAATTCCAATTCTCCTGGTTGGTTGTCCTATCCCACTAACCAATACTATTAATATTACATTTCATTTAAGAAATTCACATGCAGAATTGGACTTGGTGGCACACACCTGTAATACCAGCCTTGGAAAGGCTAAGGTGGAAAGATTGCTTAGTTCAAGTCTTGTCTTGTTCAGATCTTAGCTGAGAGAACATATTTCTTTTTTTAAATATCTTCAATAAGAGAATATAACATCAATGTAAAGTTTCATTGAAATTTGCTGATCAAATTTTATGATATCCCTTTAATGTTCAGTTTAATCTTGCATTTGAGGGAGGTTCAAATTTTAACATGAGATATTTTGATAAAGATGAATAGATGTTGTTTGGAAGTATTTTTTAAGAGATTTAGACTGTATTAAAATTATATCAATGTATTTATAATGAGACTTGTTAATATCTACTCTTACCATGTCAGAAACTCATTCTTTATAAGCAATGAGCAAAATGTTATATTAACAGTTTTAAAACACATCTTCAAAAGTGTTTTTATGTTTTCATTGTAAAAGAGAAGAAATAAGAATAATGCTAAGGTCAACCATTTTAAATAAATTTGAAAAATAAAACTGACATTTTATTATAGATTATAAAAAGAAAATAGTACATGATAAATGTTATTTAGTATGTATATTATGTACTATACATGCTTGATAAACATTATATGTTGCTAGAGAATTTCTCTCCAGCTCCCGCCAGTCCCGGAGCCCACACATAAAACAAACACACAGACTCTTACATTATTTAAACTGCTTAGCCATTAGCTCAGGCCTATCATTGTCTAGCTCTTACTCTTATATTCAGCTCATTTCTATTAATCTTTACTTTGCCACTTGGCTTGTGGTTTACTGGTACTTTACATCTTCCTTGTCCTGGCAGCACCTCCAGGCGGTATCTCCTTCCTTCCTCCTTCCTCAATTCTCTCTCCTTGTCCCATCTATACTTCCTGCCTGGTCACTGGCCTATCAGTGCTTTATTTATATAGAGTGATATCCATAGCACTTCCCCTTCTTGTTCTTTTTCAAAAAGGAAGGTTTAACTTCAACATAGTAAAATTACATATAACAATGAATTTTTCCCCAAATAAGTCATTTTCAAAATAACTTTTTGGTCTCTCTCTCTCTCTCTCTCTCTCTCTCTCTCTCTCTCTCTCTCTCTCTCTCTCTCTCTCTCTGCTAGTAAAGACTAAATCTACCACACAGTGTAATGTGCTGCTGGTAGATGTCTCATTCCCGCCATACTGAAGGTCAAGCGCAAACACCAGGAACCCGCCAGTGTTCAAACCCGCGTTTTGCGTCGTCTAGCTGCCTGTGTGAGACATGAAGCAGGAACCTGGTTTTTGTTTAGAATTGGTTATTAAATATTCTGAGGTTTAAGGTGGAAACTTGAGTGGTTGGGCACCATTTGTTGCTGGAGAATTTCTCTCTAGCTCCCACCAGTCCCGGAGCCCACTTATAAAATAAACATACACACTCTTACATTATTTAAACTGCTTGGCCATTAGCTCAGGTCTATCATTGTCTAGCTCTCACTCTTATATTCAGTCCATTTCTATTAATCTTTACTTTGCCACGTGGCTCATGGCTTACCAGTACTTTACATCTTCCTTGTCCTGGCGGCAGCTCCAGGCAGTCTCTCCTTCCTTCCTCCTTCCTCAATTCTCCTCTCTCCTTGTCCCGCTTATACTTCCTGCCTGGTCACTGGCAAATCAGTGCTTTATTTATATAAAGCAATATCCACAGCAATTATATGATAAGTTTTATTTATTTAATAGTTTGGGGATCTTATTTTAAATTATGTGCATATGTGGTGTTTCTACATGGGGGTATCAAAGAATAAATGCAAGTTTCTATGAATGCCTGAAGAAGGCAATGGATTCTCTGAAGCTGAATGCATGCCTGCTTGTAAAATATCCAATGTGAGTCTTGGGAATTGAAATTGAGTCATTTGTATGAGCAGTATGTACTCTTGATCATTGAGCTGTCTCTTGAGTCTTCAATTTGCTTTACTCTCCTAAAATTAAGATGTTAATTATACTTCTTACATCGCTGATTATCAAAAATTAACTTTTTTTAAATTCCTGAGTTATTTGCTAGGGTTTAGGGATGTCACAGATCTGACTTTCTTCTATCTGTACAGAGTTCAAGTAAAGATAAATATGAAAAGTTGAAACTTAGTAATAGCACCACAGAGCCAAAGTCTAAACACACTTTCATCTTGATCATACCTGGCAAATATAAGTCAATATACAAAGTGCTGATAAAGTGTTGTTTATGTTATTTAACTGTGGTGATTTCTTATTGAATCCCAAGCAGAAAAAAAATCATATTAATCTATTTAATTATATGAAAAATTATATTATCATATGCATAATTACTAATTTATTTTAAAGGTAGCATTTGGTGATAGTTAACAAATTCTGGGTGCTCAAAGTTGAATGGAAGAACAACTTTATGAACAGAAGAAAAACTCCATGTACCAGTAGAGATTTTATTTGGATATTGGCACAAAAAGAATGTTTGGACAGCCAGAAAATGTGATAAAAATATTCTCACAGCAGGTAAAGGCTAAACAAGAATGAGGATATAAGTATGGTGGTTTGAAAGAAAATGGCCTCCAAATGAATTGGCACTATTAGGAGGTATGGCCTTGTTGAAATAGGTGTGTTCTTGTTGGTGAAAGTTAGTTACTCTGGGGGCAGGATTAGAGGTTTGTTGTGCTCCAGTTTATTTCCTGTTGCCATGGGTCAAGATTTAGGACTTTTAATTTCTTTTCTAGCACCTTGGCTGCCTGCACACCAACATGTAAAAATCATGATGAAAATGGGCTAAACCTCTGAAAATGTAAGCCATCTCAATTAAATGTTTTCCTTTATAAAAATTGTTGTGGCCATGATGCTTCTTCACAACAATAGAAACCCTAACTAAGACAAAAGTTGGTACCAGGAGTAGAGAATTGCTGTGATAGGCCTGATTATGTTTTTGTTTGAAGGAATTTGAACTTTGCTACTTTGGGTTAGGAAAGAATTGGAATGCTTTAAGTGATACTGAATGGGCCATACTATTAGGAGCATGGAAGGTTTGAACTGTGGGCTTCTTGCTCAAGAATTCTCACAGAAGAAATATTTTATTGTGTTGCCTTGAGATTGTTCTTATGATATTTTGTTGAAGAAAGTGGCTGTTTTTGTCCTTATCCAAAAAGCTTACCTAAGGCTTTTTGAAGAGTTTGGTGAAGAGTTTTGAATTGCATTGACTAAGGAAATCTCAAAACAGCCTAGTATAGATTCTGTTGTGTGGTTAGTAATGTTAAGTCTAATGAAGATTTATAATGAAAAGGAGTAAACTGAGAAAGTAAAAACACAAAATGTACAATTTGAGGAAAAAGGGATATCAGGAAGTGGGAGAGTGATCAGTTCTGTGTTGAAGGAGATAAATAGATTAAGAAATGGAATAAAGGAAGTAGTAACCTCATGGTGAGATCCCACCCAGCTAAGTTTCCAGCTTCTAGAAAGGAATTACAGAAAATCTTACAACCAGGTGTGGTGATAAATCCCAGCACTTGAAAGGAAGAGGCTGGTGGACCTCTGAGTTTTAAGCCAGCCTCATCTATAGGGCAAGTTCCAGGGGAGCCAAGCTTAGTCAGTGAAGGAAACCATCCAAAACAGAAAGCTGATGAAGATATAAATGATTAAGTGAGTCATGATCCAGTCCCAGCAAATAGCAGAACTTGGCAGTTTGGCCATATGGTTCTGTCTTTAGAGTTGAGAGGACTATGGAAAGCTGCTGAGGCCAGGCATATGTCCCTGAATGGAGGCAGAGAAAGCTGCTAACAGGGAATGGAAACAACTCAAGAGGAAGAAGTATGTTGCAGTCAACAGATCTGAACAGATTTGAAGATCTGAAGAGTGTTTTGACATAAGACATTAAGATTCAGAGTTTGGAGTTTGCCTAGAGAGTTTTCATTTTTGCTTTGGTCCAGTATTCATTCATCATTATACCTTCCCTTGTGGTAATATTTTATTTGTGCTGAAATGTCATTTTATTTGTATGCTAATAAATAAAATTTGCCTGGAGATCAGAGGTCATAGCAAGCCATGAACAGAAGTCAGGTGGTTGTAGCACATAACCTTAATCTGGTCATATGGCAGGCAGAGTCTCTGTGTGATCAAAGACACAGCCAAGTGTGGTAATACACACCTTTAATCCCATACCAACCATAGTGACCTGGAGGTTTGTAAAGACAGGCAGTGACAAGGAAATGATGTGGCTGGGCTTAGAGACAGTGAGAAGGTAGAAAAGGAAGACAATAAAAGCACAGATTTGCTGTGGGACGGTCTGTATGTCAAATTGCTCTGATTGGTCAATAAATAAAACACTGGTTGGCCAGTGGCCAGGCAGGAAGTAGGTGGGACAAGGAGAGAGGAGAATTCTGGGAAGCAGAAGGCTGAGGCGGAGAGACACTGCAGCCGCCGCCATGACCAGCAGCATGTGAAGATGCCGGTAAGCCACCAGCCACGTGGCAAGGTATAGATTTATGGAAATGGATTAATTTAAGCTATAAGAGCAGTTAGCAAGAAGCCTGCCACGGCCATACAGTTTGTAAGCTATATAAGTCTCTGTGTTTACTTGGTTGGGTCTGAGCGGCTGTGGGACCGGCGGGTGACAAAGATTTGTCCTGACTGTGGGCAAGGCGGAAAACTCTAGCTACACAGATTAGACAGGAAGAAGCTCTCTCTTGGGAAGCTATGGCATGGTGGTAAGCTAAGGTTAGTCAGTGGCTCATTGCTATTTCTCTGATCTCTTGGGCTATTATTCCTGTATTTGGCTCTGTGTTTCTTCTTTAAGACTGTTTAGAAATTTGTCTACAATTCCTATGTTTTTGGGATGGTAATGCATATCCTCTGCCATATGTTGGAATGTTGAAAGTATGTGATATTTTTCTTTTGATTTTATAGGAGATTACATTTAAAAGATTGCATGAATCTCAAGAGATTTTGAACTTTAGACTTTTACATATATTTAAGACTGTTACAGACTATGGTGATTTTTTATGTTGGAATTAATGAAGTTTTTTCATTAGTTTATGATTAGAAGTCTTTGGGGGTCAAGGAGTGGAATGTGATAGTTTGAAAGAAAATGGTCCCCAGAGGGAGTGACACTATTATGAGGTTTGGACTTGTTGGAGTAGGTGTGGTCTTGATGGTAGAGGTGTCACTGTGGGAGTGGGGTTTGTGCTCTCCTTTTTTCAAGTTATATATAGTGAGACAGTTCACTTCCTGTTGCCTTTGACTCAATATGTAGAATTCTCATTTCCTTCTCCAACACCATGTCTGCAACCATGTCCCACTATAATGATAATGGACTAAACCCATGAACTGTAAGACACCCCACTTAAATGTTTTCATAATCATGGTATCTCTTCACAGCAATAGAAACCTTATCTAAATGAAGAAATTACATTTTGTCTGTGCATACCAAAGAGTGCAATCAAAACATTGGTGGAAAATATAATAATGTCTCTTCTTTTGACTTTGAATAGACACATACATTAGTTTCTTGGAAGAAAATTATAAATGTCCAACACTTACTGAAATAAATATTTAAGTGCAATGATTTTTAGACACACATGGATAGTGACAGTCTCTGTAAGTGCACTGTTTATTTTGTTTCTACATTTTTGAATACTGGAGGCTCTGAACAGCAAGCATAGGAACTGGCATGTTTTAGAAAAGTGCCCATTAACTGAGCTCTACTTCTAACCTATATATTAAAATCTGTACATTTAGAATACTTAAAGTTTGGTTATGGACTCTGGGTTTTTGATGGAAGCAGGGGAAGGGCAGTATTAAAAGAAAAATGAACCAAGATGGTTTCCATGAGATCAGATGGCATCTACAGTTGAACTAGATTTAGATTTCAAAAATAACAGAGCAGTAAATATAAAATTTATTACAAAAAATGTTAGCGAAATTCTAACTGTATGAAATACAGAAAATCTAACAAACAATGAAATCAAGACAGTCATTTAGCCCATCAATGTTTAGAGAATATGAGAAAAAAAGGACAGAATTCAAAGTTATCTTCACAAAACATCTATGCCTGCATTGTTAAATTTTGAAACTCCCAGTAACACATTAGGCCACATTTTATGTTTTCCCTTGTTAAAGATTAAGGATCTCAATAATATTTTGGAAAGAATTTTATATGCCATTATCTATAAGATCCATAATTGATTTATATCATATCATTCAAGTTTGGGAAACTATCATTGTCAAACAAAATATAACACAATTCCCATCTATAATTGTAACTCAGTATGAATCATTAAATCCATTTAAACTGTCTTCTGAGAACAATAAATTTAAATGAGCAATTCTCTTCACATTAACCTTGATGTATCATAATAAATGCTTCTCCTACAAGTGAAAGTCTAATAGGAAAAGAAACCATTGAGAGAGCCTAAATACATATCTTCATATTAAAGAGGATGTGAGAAAATAATCAGACCTAACTTGCAGTGGGTAATGTAGACAGCATTTAAAATAGTTATTATTTTTAAAAATTTAAATTGAATTTTATTGAAGAACTTAAATTAGAATAATTTGAACTCCTTAAATATCCAGTTTGCACTACTTTAATTTCAATGATTGTTGTTTCAAATATTTTATGAAGATTTGGATTTTAATGTTTATTAGTAAATATCAACATTTGATTACATAAAGATTTTAAAGAGTTTTCTAGATTTTATTCCTCTAAGAAATGTATAACTAACTCTAAACTAGTATCCTAACTTGCACTTGTGTTAGTTTATTTTGTTATTAAAAAGAATATGGACACTTTACCTACTTGTTGCACAATATCTCAATTGTACACACAAGAAACTTTATAGGAGCTCATGTACTTGAAAAATTAAAATAATCAGAGGAAAATGATATTAAATTAATTACTGACAAAAGCTTAGAAAATTATTGGCAGTTCTAAAGTTTTAAACAAATAATTTCTGATTTGGCAATAAAAGTACATGAAGGGGATTAAGGAAGATGTAAGAACTATACAGAAAATCTGTATTAGTTTTTTTTACATGAAATCATTATTTTTAAAAATGTGCTTGCATATGTGTTTACATTCTTAATTGCATAAATATTTATTTATGCATGTATATGTCTCACTTTTCATGTATGTGTTTGCAATTACAAGCAATAGACAGCCCAGTTACTGTTTTCTGATAGGGATAACAAATCAGAGATGCCATTAGACCATTGAAGGGACTGGGGTCTCATATGTACTTCCTGCAGTTTCATTCTCTAGTGAAAAGGAACCAGGGCTGCTCAGAGTAAACAACCACAAAACCAGGTAAACTTTCCGGCTTAGAACATATGATATCAGCCTGGCTGCTGCTACTGCTATCTGATAATGATATTTTTGAAACAGGATCTCACTACATACACCTTGTTGGCCTAGAATTTGCTAAGTAGAACAGACTGACCTTTAACTTATACAGAACTACCTTCTTTTGCCTCTCCCATACTGGGATTAAAGGAATGTTCCACAATGTCAGATGTTAATTATTTTTTTCTTTCATAAATAAGGAAATGCCCTTTCCAAATTGGTTAAATATTTTTAAGTGACACAAAAAATCAGTCTTAATGACCTGGTTAAGTGATTCTGCCATAGATTACGATAGAAAAAAGAATGCTGTAAAAGTTATTATTAGCCCATCAGTAAAACTGGAATATAAGTGTGTGATGAAAACAAAGCTTCAATTTTAAGTTTGCTGAGTTATGTAATGATAATTCTAATACAAGAAAATAAAATTCTGAAGTATAAATAGATGCAAAGTCATCGGCATTTTTTTTTTTGCTTTCATGTAGTTGTCATTAGATGTACATATTTGTATTCATGTTGGCAAACATAAAAGAGATGCAGTCAGAAAAGGAGGTAGTGTGAGAGGTATTGGGTTCAGGGGGATGTTGGGAGTGTCAGGGCATATAATTATTTCCCTATCACTATCATGTACGTTCTTAGCACTATAAACCTACAAAGAGCATATAAATCTCTACTTACCATTCTTTTCCATTTCTGTGTAGCTTTGAATGATGTCTGAATATATTTTTTAAAAGTCTGTTCTATACTAGTAAATATAGTTCTGATGTTTTCATTGGGAGACTATGACTCTAAAGTCAGGTATGATGACTCAGGCCTGTACTTTCAGGACTCAAAGGGGTAAAGCAGAAGGATTGCCATGATCATAAGACCACCCTGCTCTACACAATGAATTCCAGGTCACCCTGGGCTAAATTGTGAGGATCCATCTAAGGAAACTAAAAATAGTAAGTGTGTCCATCCCCTTGTGTCACATGGTAGAGTTATATATGACATCAAAGTATTATGGTATTTTATTTAGAAAATACAACATTAATCTTAATATCATTACAGTTTAACCATAACTTCATTCTATGCTGCAGATCTTCTGTAAAAATTGGGAGAAGGGAAGGGAGAGGAAACAGGGCTTGGTATGTAAAAGGAAAGAAAATTTCCTAAATTAAAAAAAGCTGTGAAAAAAATATAAGCAGTCACAAGAAAAATGGAACCCAATTTTCTTTCAGCATTTTCAATTTGATCTCTGATAATTCTAACATAGTTTATCAAATGTGTTGTTTAACTTTGTTATGGTTTATTAAGTTATGGATTTTATTTATTTATGGATGACCTTTATCCAATCTTCTGTACCACTCTCTTCAAAAACAGGTTGTTTTATTATGGTTTCAGTAATACCTTTCCTTTTATTAGTAAAACAGGATTTTTAGTCTTAAGATTTATGAGAATATTTCTGATACTAGGAAATGTTATGATGTTTATTTTCAAGATTGAATAAATGATTCCAAATCACTTTTCTATTTTATCATCAAACATATTCCTCTACTGTAAATTATTGTAATGTTTCCTTTTAATTGATTGTATATTTCATAAAATGTTATTTTTTTAATATTAACTTTTAAATATGCATAAATAATTTTACTTTGAAGAAGAAATAAGTGATGATTGAACTTGCTTCTGCACATTAGCCAGGTTGACAAGAATTCTTAATCCTATATGATGTAGGAAATTTTATTGCCTAATAATTTTGATTCATAAATATTCCTGTTATATCTTCCCTTCATTTATTGAAGAAAATATTCATTTCTTGCCTATAGACTACATAGGAGTTTATTTGAAATAAGTGATTATTTAAATTGTATATGCTTTCCAAAACAGTCATTATTTTATTTTATCTTTTACTTCAGAACAGTACCTATACTTCAAGTTAGCTAGACCAGAGAAAGAAAAACCTACGTTGTCAAGAAATGGAGTAGTTGGGGCTAGTGAGATGGATCACTGGGTAAAATCATTTACCATGCAAGTCTGAGGCCAGAATTCAATTCCTGTGAAGGTAGAAGGCAATAACCAACTTTACAAAATTGTCTTTTAACCTCTATTAAGATGTGACATACACTTGACCTTCCATACACATCACATGCACACACAGACACACATGCACACAAGTATATGTACACAATAAAAAAATAAAACCATAATAAAAATTTACCTAGTCATTAAAGAAATTCCTAGCCTAGTAAAGTAAAAAATACAAACATATACACATAAAAATATGTGAGTGACTGCAAAGGCAGAAAAAATACATGTAGGTTTGAGGCTTAAGGATACAGAATAGAAAAGCTTTAAAAAGTGGGTAAAATTGATAGATTATTTAATTGTATAGCTTTTTGTATTTTACCACTGTGGTTACCAGGCTAGCTGAACTAAAAGATTCCAGAGATTCTTTTGGCTGTGCCTTTGAACTAAGCATGGAATTTCTCAAGATCTAGAAATATGCTATCAGATTCATCTCAGGGTTCTAAGAATCCCAGTTCAGATCCTCATGTTTGTAGAGTCAGTGCTTTTATCCACTTGGCCATCTCTAAGAAAGAAGTGAATAGCTGGTGAAATAACAGTGAATATTTAAAGTATAGCTTACCAGAAATCCTTATTAAAAATAATGAAAAATCTGGGATTTTTTTAATATCACTTTTTAAATTGAGTATCACAGAAGTTCAGGAATGTTAGGTTTGAATATTTTGACCAAAGACCCTGATTGACTAGTTTTACTTAGTATGATGAATATATTCAAATTATTTAGAGAAATATAATTCTATTAGTGCACAAACTGCATAATTAAGAATGGGCTGAGATGTCTGAAAACTCAGAAATCCCATTTCTCTGCAGACCAGATATCATCCTACTGAGGTAAGCTTCCAAATGACAGTGAGTTGGTGTTATGTAATCCTATTCCTGAATGACAACAGAAAAGTGGCAATATTAAATACTAGAGACAATGAGTAAGAAGCAAAATCTCTTGACTTGAAATAATTTATAGGACTGGATAGTAGAACTTGAAGCAAGCATCATTGAAATAAACAGATGAAAACAGTGTGGTTTGATTTATATAATAAAACATATAAAAGCTGGCAGACAGAAGGCTAATGAGTCTGTCACTGTAATTAAAAGAAATATGATCTCTCACTAGATAGAGAAAACTCTCATAACTTAGAGTTTTCAGTCAACTCACTGACCCAAAATAAAGCAAAAGCCAAATCACCTTCCTGTAGGAGGTCACAGCATTACCATAGTATCTCAGAGGGCACATGTTAGAATTCTGCTCTCACTCTAGCTGCATGACCACACATATGCAGTTCAGGAGTTAAGCACAGGGACTTGTGACTTACATCATCAGTGTGCACTGGTGATCATGTATGCGCAGTGTGGTCATACAATCTACACATGCATGGTATGGCTTTGTAAACCCATCTGTGCCTTAAAGAGCCATGACTCAGACCCCAACATCTCTCTGTGTGTGTATTCTGCTCTGTTTCTTCCCCACCATCTTTCCTTCTCACTTCATGTGCTCCTCTCCCAGGCCTGGTTCTCTTGTATCCCCTACCCCTCTTCCTCCTAATAAATCTTTCTAACTAGGTAGTCAAGGCCATGGCTCATGACCTTTCCACGTAGTAACCAGCGCCACAACTTGCACTGCTTATCATTCATTTCAAGGCATCTCTTCTTTATGAGAAGTTAACTTTGAAATGACAAATTGCAATTGCAATTTGTGGTATGATTATCACTAGTGTTTAGAGGAAATAGGTAAAATGCATGTATAAGAATGAAATGAATGAAGTGAATGAAAACAATAGTAACAGTAGAGAAAGAATTAGACCACAAATGAGTAGAAGAAAATATTCAAGAAAACAGCTCTAAGTTACACACACATGCAAAAGAAAACTAACAACAGCAACAACAAAAATAGTAAAAAGCGAAGTCTGTGAAATCAAAGTTCTCTTCGAAGGTTTCAATAAAATTAAACTACATTGATCATTGGAAAAAAGCAATAAATTCATCAATGAAACATGTCATTCTTTCAGGGTTCCTAGAAATTTAAAGATTAAAAACTGATAGGATAAACAAACCTCTGTCTGCATTTGATATGTAAATAAAATATATTAATTTATTATAAAAATAAAACAGCCTCAATATAACAATAAATCCAAGGAGTCTGTTTAAAGGGCAAATGAATTTGTTAGAGGAGAAAAACTCACTGTACAGAACAGAATTGTCATAAGTTCTGAAATGCTATTCCGGCCACCTGAGTCTGTCCAAGCTCCATAAGGGAGTGAAGAGCGACCATGCCTATGGTCTTAAGGTAGCCAAGAGGCCACTCCCCAGGAGCGTGTGCTATAAGGTCATAGGCAGGTAGAGCAGTTACCTGTTGCTTCTCTAGGTGGCAGTGCTCCACTGCATCTCCTCCTTTTGTCTAAATAAGAAAGTTCTAACCCAATATAAAACTATATACAAGTATTGTCCAGGAGAGGGGAAAGGTAATAACCTAAACAAAAAAAAAGGGAAAAAAAGAAATATAACCAGCAAGAACAAGATCAAACAAGAGAAACATACTAAAATCCAGAGATGTCCAAAATATAGGTAAATGGTATGTTACAGAGATTATTTCAATAGCTGTCCAATTCTAAAAAAATATCACTTTAGTGTCTAAAATGTTCTTAACTAAGTTATGAGAGGAGCATAACTGTAACTATCTAGTCTTTAACTCCATCAAAACCTAAGAAGGAACATAATAGTATCTGAGTAAACAGAAAATGAAAGCAAGTAATCTCTGAAAATTTTTTGAGAATAGACAGAAATAGCTGGCAGCCTGGACAGTCAGCTAAAATTTCTCAGCACCACTGGGGAATCCAATTTGGCTATAGGCCTAGAATATCTTTCAGAAGTAGGAATTTTGAAAGACCATCTAACATCTTGGCAAGGTTCAGTAGTCAATTTTCCTTGTGTAATACTTAATTGGAAAGGTCAGCGTTCATACTGTCAGCAATCAAGGAAAGGGCAGTTCTTTGCCCAGCAGGTTATTTTGTGCTAAGAAGAAGACAAACTTCCAAACATAGTGTCTTAGAAGCCCAACATTCATTTGGGAGTAAATCAGTGTTGCCAGGAGCAACCATGTCTCATGTCAACCGTATTATAAGTTGATAATATATTTAAATACCACATTCTCTCAGTCTATGAAGTATTTGAAGATTACCTATCCATCCAACATATATTTCTGTATATCTAGAAAAATTAACTAACATGACTATAAATATGACAAGCATGGATGACTATTAACCTGTAATTCTTAGAAACCTAAATAACTTAAAGACTAAAGCTTCACATTATAGAAAAAAAAAACAATCTGTAAACAGATACACAGTATCAGGACAATAACTTTGAACTTGTGACAATATACAAAAATATCTTAAAGATAGAAATGTATATTAAAGTATGCAATATGACAACAATATCCTTAATATGAATCAATATACAAAATATCCTAAACAGTATGACAATTATAATTACACATTTTTATCATTATACAAAATATTTCAAACAGGAGTTAGAACATATATAAAATATGACAAATATAACTTTGTATCAATATACAAATTATCTTAAGTAGGAATATAAAAATAGTTTACATTTGTATCAATATGCAAGAATTCATATCAGTGCAATTATCCAATGCTGATAGTTTGCTAAATTAGTCTGCTAGTAGATCCAATAATCTAACTTAATATCTTATTCCTATTCCCCTTTTTTCTTTTCTTAAAGAGAACATTGAGTCTAAATTTTACTGTTCTACCAAAAACCCTATGACCAGTCACTTATCCATAACTCTGAGAAAAATGAAGCCTTTGAGAGAGGGAACATCCTTTTCTTAGAATTGCTTCTGGCTGTTGAGGGGATCATATTATCTCTGTGGTATCCTGTAAGAAAGCTCAAATAGTTAGGTCTCAATAGGACTAGCTGTAGAGTTTGCCTCCAATCTCAGAGTAATGGATAAAGTTGACTGAGATTCTGGCTAGAAGTATATTATGATGGATCATCTCATCTGGGAACTGTCCTGAAGAGTTTTCAGTCCAAACTGATCATTGCGTAATGTTCTTAAGTACAATAACATCATTCTAGACCAGATAGAGCCATTGTTGTGGGGCCCCATCTTCCTTCTGGAGACTTCCGAGATTGCTATTGGAAAAGACTTAATTTTTACTGTGGAAAACTTTAACATTATTAATATCAAAGTGGAAAGCTTTGATTTAGGGTCATTTGAGGAAGGATTCCCAGAAATCAAGGATAAACATGGAAAGAAATAGAGTTTTGACAACAATGGTCCCTAGATTACTGGTTTTCTTCTGTCCCACACCAGTTGGCTCTTCTGATGTGAGACATAAACTCCTAATTTTTCTTTTAGCAACATGCTTTGGCTTAGAAAAGGAGAGATCCACATTCCAACTCTAAAGTCAACTTCATTAATAATTGAAATGGGACTACAACTATTCAAGTGTTAAAGAGATATTGATGTTAGACAATGAGATATTACCCTGTAGAGTATATTGGTACCAATAGGTCCTTCCTTTCTTCTGTAGACATCTCAGTGTCCAAGGTTTTATGATTTCTTGAAATTGGGTATTTCTCTTATCCAGTAAAATAAAATAACTCACAGAGTTATCACTTTGGTGGATTACTTCTCCTCATCAAAGGGTTTCTCCTGCTTGAAGTGCATTTTTATTTATTTTGTTGGTATCTCTAGCTTTTCTTCTGCAGAAACAAAAGTAAAACCACTTTCCTAACATAGGACATATCCTGGTTTCTATTCTGTGGTCAACATATCTTTGATGTAAACCTGCTAGTTTAGCTCAGGAGTACTTCTGTTGTCCAATGTCTCTCCAGAGCTGCTGTCCCTTTTTTTTTATCAGCATTGAGAAAATTGAAGGTTAATAAAACATCATGTAATCTATTTTGGGGAGTCATTGTTACCTCTTTCTGTTTATTTAGCATATCCTTTAATGTTTAGTTAAATCTTTCTGTGACTTCTTGGCCGGTGGTATTGTGTGTTATACCTGTAATATGCTTTATATTGTAATAAGCAAAAAAAATCTCATTTTATTTCAGACATATGCTGGAGAATTATCAGTCTTAATTTGTATATGTATTCCCATGATGGCCATAATTTCTAATAGGTTTGCAATCACAAAATTAGCCTTTTCAGAACTCATAGGAGTTGTCCATTGAATTCCTGGACATACATTCAATAGTATTGTGTACATATTTTAATATTCCAAATTCTGAGAATGAATCGCATCTATCTGCCAAATATCATTTCTTTGTATACCATTAGGTTGCTTCCTGTAGGTAATGTTGCATACCAATGTGGGGCTATCACATTCCCATAAGGCCTAAAAGAGTTTTAAAGGGGCTTCTAAGAATATAATAATGGAGCCTGAAACAACTTTCTGCTTCATGTCTCATGCAGGTCAAGATATAGATATGTCAAGGTACAGAGATGCCATGGTGAGTGGATCTGAGCTACAGTATGGTAGGTATGCAGCAGTGTGTGGGACCTGCAGCATGACAAATTCTCACCATGGTACACAGAGACGTCTCCAAGCTGAACAGTACGCTACGTGGTGGATTTAGCTTTTCCTAGTACAGACAAAAAAAAGGTTTCTGGACTACATGCTGCTAGATGGAGTCATGGACCTACTGCCTTCCAGAGTCAGCAAAGAGCATGGTTCTCAGAGCTGGAGATAAATTACCACCGCCATGTTGGAAAGCTGGTATGGGTGGAGTCAGCAGGCAAGGCTGTCACTTCTGTACTGGCCACTGCAGTTTAAAGCAATAAATTCACAATAAGACAGATTCAGATAGAATAAGACTTTAAATGGTTGACAGTATATGTAAAAATGTATGTAGACTTGGAAGAGAAAAGAAAATGAATATAGACAATTATATATAATTTTTTTTAAAAAAAATAAAGACTTTTAAAGAGGTACTACAATAATAAAATAAGGCACATAAAGACAGAAATCACACACAGAGTCTGGATTATATTGTCTTTGGAATTTTTAAATGCAGAAAGATATTTGATTTTAAAGGCTCTTAAATTAAACATATATATTAAAAGCTATCTTGACTTCAAAATTTGGATCTAAGGATATGTTGCTTTGGAAAGGAGGCTCTGCTTTTGTTTCCACAGGAAGCAAGAGGCTATGTATTTATTCCAGGTTAAGATGGAGCAGATTTTTATCAAGCCAGACTTCCTGAACCTTAACAGATGGTACCTATCAACAAAGATTTTAGCTGCTCTTCCCAAGATTTGACTATTTTCTTTAATTTTTTCAGGATCCCCATAAGACTATCTGTGACTCCTTATCATCAGAAAGTGGCCTAGAACTGCTATGGATATCACTCTATATAAATAAAATGCTGATTGGCAGGAAGTAAAGGTGGGTCAAGCAGAGAAGAGAATTCTGGGAATAGCAAGGCTGAGTCAGGATATGCTGCCAGCTACCACCATGAGTACCAACATGTAAAATACTGGTAAGCTACAAGCCATGTGGCAAGGTATAGATTTATAGAAATGGGTTAATTTAAGGTGTAAGAACTAGATAGCTAGAAGCCTGAGCCATTAGGCCAAACAGGTTAAATAATGTAAGCATCTGTATGTTTATTTTATAAGTGGGCTGCTGGACTGCTGGGGCTTGGTGGGAGCTGGAGAGAAACTATCCAGCTACAAATAGTGCAACAATAGGTGGCAAGAGTTTCCACCCCAAACCTGAGGGAAAAAAAGATTCTAAAATAGAGCAAAAAAACAGCTTCCTAGTTGTCTCTCTCAAGTTAGCAGCAGCCTGTGGGTTTGAGCTACTACGGCAGGTTTCTGGTCTGTGCACTTGACCTACAGTACGGTGGGAAGGAGACATCTCCAAGCCACACATTATACTGCTGGTGCTGTGTGGTGTAGCCTTTGCTAGTAAAAAAAAAAAAAAAAAAAAAAAAAAAAAAAAAAAAAAAAAAAAAAAAAAAAAAAAAAAAAAAACACCCACTGTTTCTAAGAGTTGATGGCTCCCAGAGCTGGTGGTAAATGTACCACTGCCATGTTGGGAAGGTGAGGTGGGTGGAGCCAGCAGCCACAGCACTATTTCAGTGTTAGAATGCTGCAGTTTAAAGCAGATTCGGATGGAACAAGACTTTAAATCGTTTACAATGTGTGTAAAATATATGTAGGCTTGAAAGAGACAAAAAGGTGATATAAATGGTTATATAAAAAAATACAGTTTTAAAAAATAAAGTCTTTAAAGAGACAGTAAAATTAATATAAAAAATAAGCTACATAAAAATGGAAATCACACAGAGAATCTGGATTATGTTGTCTTTGATATTCTTAACTGCAGAAAGACATTTGATTATAAAAGCTAAGCCAATATGTATATTTTAAAGATACCTTGACTTCAAAATTTGGATCTAAGGATATATTGCTTTGGAAAGGAGGCTCTGCTTTTGTTTCCACAGTAAGCCAGAGGCTATGGATTTGTTCTAGATTAAGATACACCAGGTTTGACCAGCCAAGACCCCCTGAAAGGTCTCTGATGACACCATGGCCCAGATGATCCAACATCCAAATCGATTTCAATGCAATTGGCTCAGAAAATACACCTTCACAGACTACTCCATGATTCTAAAATTTTCTTTGTGTCCCCATAAGATACAGTGCACCCATCCAGTAGGAAGCAGTAAGAGAAGCTATGTCCAGATTTCCAAATATATCATGGAGATAGAATTTGCTCACTCCTTCTCTAAACCCAAGCATTTTCCTTAAAAAAAAAGGTTAAGAGATTCTTGTGTCCCATATCAGAAGAGCCCACAGGTATGGGACAAAAAAAAACCAATATTTTTTATTTAAAACAGATTGATTATAAATACAATCTCTTTCTAAAGAAGAAAGGGGGACAGTATAGATAGTGATAAGATAAAAGGATAGATTATTGAACCTACTTTTAAAGAGCAACTTGTTTAAAAATGTTTTACATTGCTATGGATTTTAGTTTATTGATAAAAATTTTAAAGTAATTTTGTTATACTGTATGTATATTTTTGCTCTTGTTTAAGGTATTATGTTTATACAACTCATTAAATTGTAATGGAACAATTAGTTTTCTATGATAATCAAACTTATAGTCATGTTAAGTTTTCTAGGTATACATGGATATATTTCAGATGGGTAGGTAATCTTCAAATACTTCAAAGACTTACAGAATATGACATTTAAAGTGTTTTAGAAATTTAGACTTTCTGGACAATGAGACATGTCTGCTCTCTTCTACTAGAGCCAATTCCTTCTGAGCTTCAGCTGATAATTTCCTTGGAATAATTAAGTCCTTGTCCTCTTTTAGGGTATTGGCCAAATTTTCTACTCTGTCTTTAGTTTTTCTAATGATAGTCTGTAATTTGTAAATGTTCCCTAAGAATATTTGAAAATCATTAAGAGTCTGCAATTGATCAGTTTTGAGATGTACCTTCTTCTGGGGTCTAATTTTTTGAAGATCTATTTTTATATCCTAAGTAATTAATAGAATCTTCTCTTTGTATTTTTTTTGGAGTAATTTGTAATCCCCAGTGAGGCAAAACTTTCTTTACTTTTTCAAACATGCTTTCTAAGGTCCCTAACTTTGGATCAGATACTAGGATATAATCAATATAATGGTAAATTATTGCTGTGGGATGGTCTGTATGTCAAATCTGTTGATCTGATTGGTCAATAAATAAAACAATGATTGGCCAGTGGCTAGGCAGGAAGTATAGGCGGGACTAACAGAGAGGGGAAAAGAAAAAACAGGAAGGCAGAAGGAGTCACTTCCAGCCACCACCATGAGAAGCTGCATGTGAAAATGCTGGTAAGCCACATGGCAAGGTATAGATTTATGGAAATGGATTAATTTAAGATATAAGAACAGTTAGCAAGAAGCCTGCCACGGCCATACAGTTTGTAAGCAATATGTCTCTGTGTTTACTTGGTTGGGTCTGAGAGGGGCTGTGGGACTGGTGGGTGACAGATTTGTCCAGACCGTGTGCAAGGCTGGAAAACTCTAGCTACAAAAATTTGTGGAAATTGTGCACCAATTATTTCCAATGGTTTTTGCATGAAATATTGGCACAGGGTAGGGCTGCTTAACATTCCCTATGTGTAGACCTTTCATTGATACCTTTTGACTGGCTGAGAATTATTATAAGTAGGTACTATAAAGGCAAATTGGTCTCTATCCTTTCCTTGTAGTAATATGGTAAAAAACAACACCACCTGTCTTTTAAGTAAATAACTATAATAGGCCATTATTTGGGTAACTGAACGGGCAAGGGCATTCCACTCTGTAGGGATACCATAGGCTGAATTACTTTATTAATGGTTCTCAGATCTGTCAGCATTCTCCATTTACCAGATTTCTTTTAAATAACAAATACAGGAGAATTCCAAGGTCTAGTAGATTCTTCAATATATTGAGCATTTAACTGTTCCTGATCCAGCTGTTCTAAATCTTGTAATTTCTCTTATGTCATAGGCCATTGTCCAACCCAGACAGGTTTAGCAGTTAGCCATTTTAAAGGTAGGGCCATTGGTATTTCTGAGAGTTCAATGGTGATTGTAGTCTGTTTATATACAGCCTGGGTGATTGGTGATTATTCTTTATGGTGTCTTCTAATATTATTCCCAGAAACAAAAATTGGTCTATATTCCATTTCTGAGGTTGGAGGAATTTTAATCTAGGTATTACTTTGCTGTAACAGATCTTAGCCCCAAAGATTCACTGCTATGTTTAACATATATAGCTTCAACCTTCCTCTCTGTCCTTTTGGCCCAATGCATTCAACCGATTTTGTATTTTGTTTTACCTGAGATAGGGTTCCAATCTCTAGAAAATGGATATCTACCTCTCGAAGAGCCCAATTCGGATGCCATGATATTGATGTAATTATACTCACATCTACACCTGTGTCCACTAAGCCTTCCAGAACTATGTTATTGATTTGTACTCTAAGCTTTGGTCTTTGTTCTTTTATGGGAGTCTTCCAAAATACTCATTTTATGGTGTTTTTAAAATTTTTGATCCATCTATCGAAGCTGTTCTATCATCCAGTGCACTATCATTCTTTACATTAGGGACTTGGTGATTTAATTGTCCTGGGTAGAAATTTCCTCCAAAGAGACTGGAAATGTGTGAACCATGTTTGATTTTGGGCCTCTGAGAGGCCCTCTGAGGCATTTCCTGCTGGTTAAATGGTTGCTTCATATTTCTTTTGTTGATCTGCATTCATTGGTCCAATGTCAGCCTTTGTCAAATTTTCTGCATAATCCAGAATGTTGTGGTCTCCTGTTCACACTATTTCTAGAAGTATTTCTTCAAGGAGCACCCTGTGTACAATTTCTTCTTATATGGCCTGGTGTACTACAGTTAAAACATTTGGAATTTTGATGCTTCCTTCCACCTTTGGAAATCACCTCTCCAATCCAAGTCTCATTACCATAGTTAAGAGAATCAGTATTGTTTTTGTATTGAATCCATTCTTCTATAGGTGCTAATCTGATCTTTAAAGGTGCAAATATCATTTTGCATTCTATATTAGCATTATCAAAAACCAAAAATGGGGCTAATACTTGTCTTAATTCTTGGTCTGATACTATCTTGTTTATAGCCTTTGTAAAAAAAAATCAGTAAAAGTTTCTTTTGACCCCTGGAAGACCTTCCCATATAGCTCAGTTGGTTTCCTTGGTTCTGGATTTTTTCCAAGCATTTGAAGTTGCTGTATGGCATATTAATAATGTATTCTAATCAAATGTAGATTGCACATTTATATCAGTGAAATGGCTCTCACCAGGATTTTGATCTTGGGAAATTTCAAAATCTCTAATCTTACCTTGCTGTTCAAGGGCCTTAGCCTCTTTCTTTCACCCAGCTTTTCCATTGTAACTGCTGGTGTATTCTAACATAGCTGAGACTAACTGATTCCAGTCATCTGGCATGATCCTGTTTCTAGAAGAACATGTATTTAGCATCTATTTCATATATGTTGAATGTATACCAAAGGTATACAGCTTCATTAATGTTTTTTAAATCTCTCATATGAATATGTTCCCAGATGTATTCAAAATAACCTTGAGAGTATTTATCATTTGCTGGCTTTTCACGAACAATTACAGGATAGACCACACCATGAGGAGTTGTTACCTTTGGTAAGTCATCTATAATTCTGAAGACACTGACGATGTTATTACTTCCCTAGTCTTGATCTTCTGCTTATTGGTTTCCTTATCATTCTTTCTGTCAGACTCCTCCAAAGCTTGAAATCAATTAACTATGGCTTTATGTAAAGTCTGAATCTCCTCTGTTGTAAAGGATTCTAGTGATGTCATTGAATTTTTTTATGTTCATTGGAAACATATGATTCTAAAGACTTTATTCTATTAATTAACAATGATTTTCCTTTCTTAGAAGTTATCTGAATGACATTAAGATTGATGTGAAGATTTATGGTTTTAACAATTAGATATTCACATTTATTATCAATAGAATAAAATTTAATTGACCAGTTATTAGATAGCAGACTGGAGTTCTTGAGGTAAATTAGTGAATTTAAAAAAATCATTTTAAGTCCTCATCAGTACTTTGCAAAGTTTGTATCATTCCGATTAATGTCTCAGTTTTGGCATTGTTAATAAGCCAATATTTTAATGATAAGAATCACTTTGCTAATTGCCACTATGGCAAATATTTTACATATCCTAAGAAGGTCATATATGTTTCATAAAATTTCATTCATTGTATAATTAAAAAAAGTTCTAATATTCCTGACTACTTATATTGTCTGCCATTGTATCCTTAAGATTTGTAAAGAAAAAAAGTTTATTTATTTGTTTGTTTATTTATTAGGCAGTTTAATGTCTGAAATTATTGTGTAATTTTACCTCAGATAAGATCCCTGAGAGATTGTCCTGAGGGTCCAGATGTTCCAAATATAATGAGTCAGGTTTGGCTAGTTTTGGCTCTAGTAGTTATTTGGAGCCAGAAGGTTTAGTAGATCCCAGAATGAGCTCCTGTGAACTAAACACTTAATCCAGGCAATAATACCGTGAATACTGGGTAGAGCTACCAGGATCTCAACAAATAGACAATATACTGAATAATGGCGGTGGCAGCTGGCAGGCAGGCAGGTGGTCCCAGAGGATGCCGAGCGGAGATATGATTGTGACTCAGCTGTGGCAGCAGGAAGGATGCTGCCTGAGTGTTTAGGGGAGCCACAAAGATCTACTCAGTCCAGTCCACGTGTCCTGGTCTCCATTTTCTTGCAAGCTTGCTGCAGTGGCAGCACAAGGAGGTAGTGTGGGTGGGGGTTTCAAAACAACACAGCAGTGCAAGCTGGCATGGAGGGATGCAAAATGGCAGCTCTTCTGGGTGACATTCTGGGTAGTACCCAGGAGTGCTGGCACTCAGAGGTGCATCTCAAAATAGGAGATGCAAATTTGCCACATTGTAAGTGTAGCTAGCTCTGGCCATGAAACACAGATGTAGCTTAGGAATGACCAAGCAATGCTTGGCTGCGTATCAGCGCTATTTGGCCTCTGTGGATGGGATCTAAGCTGCTGATGGCAGAGGGCAGATTATGCAGGCTGCCTACAGGTGGCACACAGTGCTGATGTGTGATTGTAGTGGGATTTGACTAGCTCACATACAAGATTCTCTGCATGGGTAAGGGACATGGGTGGCCCATTCACATTGGACATCAGATATATCAATAAATCCATGGAGTCTGCTTAAAGGGCAAAGGAATTTAGTAGGGAAGAAAAACTCACTGTACAGAAGAGAATTCTCATAGATTCTGCAATGCTGTTCCAGCCAGCTGAGTCAGTCTTGCATCCAAGTCCCATGAGGGAGTGAAGAGGGACTGTGCCTATGTTTATTTCAGGTCTTAAGGGTAACTGAGAGGCCATGCCCTAGGGGCATGTGCTTCAAGGTCATAGGCAGGTACAGCAGTTACCTGCTGCATCGCTAGGGGTGGTTTTTGAAGGTCATAGAAAGAACAGCTACCCACTACACCCAAAACATCAAAGGATCAAGAAATATGAAATCTTTCCGTGTAGCATAGAAATAAAATTTAAAATCTTACCACTAATGGAAGATGTTTTATTAATTAAGCTCAATTCTTCAGCTGAGAGTACCCATTAGTTGTAGTTGGTTTGTTTGTTTGTTTGTTTTGTTTGTTTACTTTTTGACGTTTTGCTCTTCTTTGGGCCTATCACTCAGCTACCAAATAAATGCACATGGAGGCTGTTATGCCCAGATTGTGACCCCCAAAAGACCACCGAAGTCCTTGGATGTCCAGAATGCAACAGCAAGGTTTATTCTGTAGATACAAGTCTAGACAGAGAACTCATTCCTACACCCAATACAGTGAGGCAGGGACTTGCTCTTTCTTTGTGAAGCTAGCTATTTAAAAGCAAAAACTTCAACCTCTTCAGGGCAGTTGGAGGGGGTTGGGGGTTTTGCATGGGTGCAACTCAGATTGGTTTATTTTTATCTCTGTTCTCTTTTAATTGGGTGAGGGTATGTAACCTTTGAATTTACTGGTTGGGGGTTATAATTATCATTTTGGGGCCTATCCAGGACAAGTCCCAGGCTTTGTCCTTGAGCTGCCATGGGGTCTGGCTGACCTAGCACGTACTGACTGTAGCGGCTAGCTCAGTGGTCTAGGCTCTGTCCTTGACTCATGCACATAACTCTAAGTTGGTGAGGGGTCCCAGATAGTAAACATCTGGCTGAACTTTGAGCAGTCAGAGTATGTGCAGATAGGGAGCTACTGCAAGGACTATGTCTTTTGTTCATGGCCCTCCCAGAGACTGCTTGCTCAAGTCTCAGGAAACTGAAATCGAGGCCTGATCTCTGAGAGAAGACTGAGCAGCCTGTTATGGCATCTGCTTGGTCCTTTCAGAGACTAAGCCTTATTCTTTCTTATGAATGCCTGGCCTCAAATTGACGTGTTTCTAGAAAGCTTTACTTAAATTATCCCATCTACCTTTTGCCTCTGGAATTCAATCTTTCTCTGTTTCTTCATACCTTTCTTAACTGCTTTCTCTTTGGCTTGCTCTGTAGCTGGGTGGCTGGCCCCCGAAGTGTTTCTTTCTTCCTTGTTCTCCACCCTTGATCTCTCTTGCTTCCTGATACCTCTTTTACTCCTCCCGTTTATTCTCTCTGCCTGCCAGGCCCTCCTGTCATTTCTCCTCACTTGCTATTGGTAATTTAGCTCTTGTTTTTTTTTTTTTTTTTTAAATATCAATCAGGTATTATTCACAGTCAAAGTAAAACAGCTTCACAGAGTTAAATAAATCCACCATAAAAGAATGAAGCACATCTTTTCATCATTAAAACAAATGTTTCACAGCATAAACAAATGTAGCATATCTTAAAATGATATCCAACAACAACTAGTAGTAACTTCAACAATAATTAAAAGAAGAAAATATCAGCCTGTTAGACTAGACCTGATTGAAGACCAACTCCATGTTCTAAGTATGTGGAGACCAAATGACTTTGCATCTCCAAGGTCTGTGTTCAGTCCTTCCACTATTGTTATTGTCTAATGTTCATTCTCAGAAGCCAGAATATAAACTGTCTTAAACCTTTGCTTTATTCTCTAGAGCATACAAAGTAAATATAACAAGGAACCATGTGAGATTCCAAATCTGAGGCATTGCTACATTCAGAGAAGAAAAAAGTAATGAAAAACATCATGGATTTAAGGCACAGATTGGTTGGATAAACTTCCATATGTGTGGGTAGTTCTTGCCAGAATTTTTGAATGTGCATGTACAAATTTCCCCCTCCCCATTCTCTCTCATACTCTCATGCAAAAAAAAGTCATTCTTTTAGATTAATATTTTATTTAAAGATTTCCTATGATAACTCTCTTATTTTCTTATTTTTTAAATTCCTGTAATAAAAATGACAAATTCCCTAGGTTCGCTTGAGTGATGGCAAAGCAATTAAAAGAAGAGAGATGTGAAGATATGATTCTTATATAATGACAATGATCTATGATGGAAGATATAACTCATGCAAAACATTAAAATCAGAATTTATAATAATCTAATAATCATCTTCAAATATGAAACACTCAATGGTTAAAAGCATTTGATGCCAAGCCTGAGACCAGACATTAAAAGGAGAGGACTAGTTATGAGACATTGCCTTTGATCACCAGCTATATTTTACCGCAAAGACCTTTGTCTATCAATAAATAAATAAATGTAAGAAGTTAAAAGCAAAAATAAAAAACAAACACTGAAATGATAATATAAATGATAAAAATTACTTTGGAAATTTAATGATCAATGCATAATTGTATTTACAAGCGTAATCATAAGTCAACAACAGTTAGAACTGCATAAATTTAACTTTGAGGATAGTATAGTATTTACTTCCTAGCCTGAACTGAAACAACTTCTATAAAATTATGCATGTCTATAAAATTTGTGAGTTATCTTTAACTGATCATTAAATGGCAGACTTTTAGAATAGAAACTTGAGGCAGAGGTTGAAACTCTTTTTTTGGATTCTGGGAGACAAGCTTCATTTCTTCACTTTAGATAAGAAGAGCAACATTCAGAAGTCTAAATAAAAACACAAAATCTTGTTTCATCATTTTTTAAAGAAAGATAATATGTTAGCTAATATTAAAAATGTAGTTTATTCTTTATTTTGAACTGTTGGATCAAGACATGACCATAACAATAAGGAAACACATACAACAGTGGTAAATGTGTACATGGTACAAACAAAGGTTGTCTTCTTGTTTGTCATCTAACAACCAACTGACTGTTGCTAAATCAGCTGAAGTTCGTACTGTCCTTGCTGTAATAATTTTTGAGGTTTGTATTAGCATTGACTACTGACTTACTGTGTAAGGGTTTGGCTTGCTCACTCTTGCTTAGTTATGTCAGTTCTACATTTATTATGGTCAAAACATTCCTCAAATATGGGCAACTGAATGCACATCAGTTCTCTTAATGAATGCAAAAATCACATTTCTATTCTTCAAAAAGGCACTTATTAAACAGACAAGTAACCATCTGTGGTGCTCTTTGTTGCATAGGAAAGAGCTGCAGAATACATATATGGTGCTGATATAAAAGAGAAGCAGTTTATCTTTGTCCTAACATCCTAGTAAGCACATAGTACTGCACAGACAAGATGCTTTCCCACAGAGTGAAGTAGTCATTTACTTTTAGGTATATTATAAGCATAATACCACCAAAAAAGTAAGTTTCCTGTGATATATTTTTGTAATACAAGTGTCTAATTTAATATTGAACCTATTTAAATGAAATATTTTTTTAAATTAAAAAGTAACATGACTCTTAAAAATGCTTAATAATAATAATAATAATAATAATAATAATAATAATGAAGAAGAAGAAGAAGAAGAAGAAGAAAAAGAAGAAGAAGAAGAAGAAGAAGAAGAAGAAGAAGAAGAAGAAGAAGAAGAAGAAGAAGAAGAAGAAGAAGAAGGAGAAAACTCAGAATCAGATATTGGGTAAAAGCTAAAAGATCAGAGAAACACAACAAGCCAGCCACCTTGTTACCTTTAGGAAATCCTCAGCCTCGAGAGGGAGATTTCCTGTGTACTCATGCCTTATATAGCTTTCTATGACCTGCCATCTTACTTCCTTTCTACTGCTGGGATTAAAGGCATGTGCCACAATGCTGGGCTCTATTCCCAGTGTGGCCTTGAGCTCACAGAGATCTGGATCGATCTCTGGCTTCTGAATGCTAGGATAAAAGGCATGTGCTACCACTGCCTAACCACCATATTTAACATAGTAGCTAGCTTTGTCCTCTGATCCCCAGGCAAGCTTTATTGGGGTATATAATATATCACCATATTTCTCGTTTTTGTCTAAAACAATAAAAGAAGGTTTTAACTAATATAAGAAAAACTATATACAATAACTACAATAATAATATACAATATACATAGGCAATAAATACATCAACAATGTCTACTCCATTTGCATTTGACAAATTCATCAAAAATAATCCATTATCTATTCTAGTTTGTTGAGTCCAAAAAGTACCTAATTAACTTTCTATCCTAACTTGTATTAACAACACCAAACTATCTTTTGATGTCTTTCAAACTTACACACTTTGCATCTCTTTAGTAAGATTCTATTCTGAATTTCTTAAGGATAACTATAACCATCTAGTCTTCAACTCCCTCAGAGACTTGAAGGAAATAATACTGAGTATGGAGAAAGTGAGAACAAGTGACTTACAAAATATGTGAGTTATGACTGAAACAGTTGGCTGCCTGAACAGTTATCCAACATTCCTCTGCAATGTTGGGGCATCCATCTTTGGCCTTTTAAAAAGAAGATTCAATAATTTAACTTTTTATCTGCTCATATCTATCTTCTCTTTTTCTTTTCAGAGTAGATTCAATTATCTACCCTTGTCCATCATTTCTATATCTTTTTTTTCCTCAGAGTATATTCAATAATCTACCTCTTATCTATATCCCTTTTTATCTTCAAAGTAGATTCAATAATCTACATTTTTATCTTATCATTTCTATATTTTTAGAGTAGATTCCATAATCAGCCCTTTATCTTATCATATGTATATCCTCTTTTTTGCTTTTTTATTTCAAACAAGAGCCTTGAATCTAATCACCTTAGTTTAGCTTTTTTCTTGACCATTGTCAATTATCAACTTGTAACCAACCATCCTAAATAATGATAATTATCCATATCACATTAAATGACAAAAAACACCCACTCCACCTCTTGAGAATGGGGGCATCATGTTTTATTTATTTATTTATTATTTTTTATTTATTTATTTATTTATTTATTTATTTATTTTCTTTTTTATTATTAAGAAATTTTCTATTCATTGTACATACCAACCACAGATTCCCCCTCCTCCCTCCCCCTGCCCCCTGAGCTTTCTCCCTCAACCCACCCCGTTCCCACCTCCTCCAAGGCAAGGTCTCCCATGGAGACTCAACAGTCTAGTACATTCAGTTGAGGCAGATCCAAGCTCCTCCCCCCTGTACTCCCATCAACAGTTGACGAGTATTCCCATTGCTCAGCATCCTCTCAAAAATAAGCTGTCATCATTGTTTTGATTATAGCCATTCTGAAAGATGTAAGATAGTATCTCAGACTTGTTTTGATTTGTATTACCCTGATGACTAAGGACGTTGAGAAATTACTTAAATGTCTTTCAGCCATCTGAGATTCTTCGATTGAGAATTATCTGTTTAACACTCTAGCCTATTTTTTAATTGGATTGTTCAGTATTTTGATGTCTTGTTTCTTGAATTCTTTATATATTTTGGAGATCAGCCCTCTGTCAGATGTGAGGTTGGTGGCAATATTTTCCCATTATGGAGGCTGTCATTTTGGTTTTGTCTTATTTACCATGTCCTTTGTCCTACAAAAGTTTCTCAGTTTCAGGACATCCCATTTATTAGTTGTTGCTCTCAGTGTCTGTGCTACTGGTATTAGATTTAGCAAGTGATCTCCTATGCCAGTACATTCAAGACTACTTCAAACTTCCTCTTTTATTAAGGTCAGTGTAATTGGATTTATGTTAAGGTCTTTGATCCACTTGAATTTGAGTTTTGTGCATGGTGACAGATATTTGCAATCTTGTACATGTTTATATCCAGTTATGTCAGCACCATTTGTTGCAGATGCTTCCTTTTTTCCTTTGTAATGTTTTGGCTTCTCTGTAAAAAATCAGTATTCATAGGTATGTGGGTTAATGTCAGGGTCTTTAAATCTATTCTATTGGTCCACATGTCAGTTTTTATGCCATAATCAAGCTGTTTTTTTATTTTTATTTATTTGTTTTTTAATAAATATAGATCTATGGCAATTGAGAGTTTTGCTGGGTATAATAGTCTGTGCCAGCATCCATCATCTCTTAATGTCTATCCAGGACCTTCTGGCTTTCAGAGTCTCCCTTGAGAAGTCAGTTATTATTCTGATGGGTCTGAGTTTATATGTTACTTGGCCCCTTTCTTTCTTGGCTCTTTTTTTTTCATTCTGTGTATTTAGTTGCTTGTTTATTATATAGCAAGGTGATTTTCATTTTTGGATACAGACTATTTGGTGTTCTATAAGCTTCTTGTATCTTCATAGGCATTTACTTCTTTAGGTTGGAAAAGTTTACTTCTACAATTTGTTGAATATATTTTCTGTGCCTTTGTTTTTTATTATTATTTTACAACACTATTCAGTTCTACATAACAGCCACAGATTCCCTTGTTCTCCTCCTTCCTGCCCCCCTCCCCTTCCTCCCAGCCCAACCCCCATTCCCACCTCCTCCAGGGCAAGGTCTCCCCTGAGGACTGAGATTGACCTGATAGACTCAGTCCAGGCAGGTCCAGTCCCCTCCTCCCAGATTGAGCCAAGTGTCCCTGCATAAGTTCCAGGTTTCAAACAGCTAACTCATGCAATGAGCCCAGGAACTGGTACCACTGTCTAGATGCCTCCCAAACAGATCAAGCCAATCAACTGTCTCACCTATTCAGAGGGCCTGATCCAGTTGGGGGCCCCTCAGCCTTTGGTTCATTGTTCATGTGTTTCCATTAGTTTGGCTATTCGTCCCTGTGCTTTATCCAACCTTGGTTTCAACAATTCTCCCTCATATAAACCCTCCTCTTTCTCGATAATTAGACTCCCAGCGCTCCACCAGGGGCCTAGCCGTGGGTCTCTGCATCCAGATTCCTCAGTACTTGGATGGGGTTTCTGGCACAACTATTAGGGTGTTTGGCCATCCCATCACCAGAGTAGGTCAGTCCTGGCTGTCTCTCGGCCATTGCCAGCAGTCTTTTGTGGGGGTATCTTTGTGGATTTCTGTGGGCCTCTTTAGCACTTTGTTTCTTCCTTTTCTCATGTGGTCTTCATTTACCATGGTCTCCTATTCCTTGTTCTCCCTCTCTGTTCTTGATCCAGCTGGGATCTCCTGCTCTCTTTCCCTTGACCCTCGCCCTTCATTGCTCCCACTCATGTCCAGGTTGTTTATGTAGATCACAGCCATTTCTCCATCATTGGGCAATCCTCGTGTCTTTCTTGGGGTCCTGTTTTTCAGGTAGCCTCACTGGTGATGTGAGTAGCAGTCCAGTCATCCTTGTTCCACATCTAGTATCCTCCTATGAGTGAGTACATATAACAGTCCAATTAAGAAATGGGCTATAGAACTGAACAGAGAATTCTCAACAGAGGAAACTCAAATGGCTGAAAAACATTTAAGGAATTGCTCAACATCCCTAATCATCAGGGAAATGCAAATCAAAACAACTCTGAGATACTACCTTACACCTGTCAGAATGGCTAAGATCAAAAACACTGAAGACACTTTATGCTGGAGAGGATGTGGAACTGGGGGAACTCTCTTCCACTGCTGGTCGGAATGCAAGCTTGTACAACCACTATGGAAATCAATATGGCGCTTTCTTAGAAAATTGGGAATCAATCTCCCCCAAGATCCAGCTATACCACTCTTGGGCATATACCCAAGAAATGCTCAATCATACCACAAGAACACTTGCTGAGCTATGTTTATATCAGCATTGTTTGTAATAGCCAAAACCTGGAAACAACCTAGATGCCCTTCAACTGAAGAATGGATAAATAAATTGTGGCACATATACACAATGGAATACTACTCAGCAGAGAAAAACAATGACATCATGAGGTTTGCAGGCAAATGGATGGATCTAGAAAAAATCATCCTGAGTGAGGTAACCCAGACTCAGAAAGAAAAATATGTATGTTTTCTGTGCCTTTGAGTTGGTATTCTTCTCCTTCTATTCCTATTATTCTTAGATTTTGTTTTCATGGTGTCCCAAATTTCCTGGATGTTTTGTGTTATGGCTTTGTTGGCTTTAGTGTTTTCTTTGATTGACAAATTTATTTTTTTCTACCGTATATTTGATGCTGGAGATTCTCTCTTCTATCTCTTTCATTCTGTTGATTGTGCTTGCATCTGTAGTTCCTGTTCATTTACTCTGATTTTCCATTTTTAGTATTTTCTCAGTTTGTGTCTTCTTTATTGTCTCTATTGCTGTTTTCAAATCTTGAACTGTTTCCTTCATATGTTTAATTGCTTTTTCATGGTTTTATTGGCTTTCTTTAAGTATTTATTGATTTCTCCCAATTTTTTTGTTTGTCTTTTCCTCGATTTCTTTAAGGTAATTTTTCATTTCCTCTTTAAAAGACTCTATCATCTTCTTAAAGTCATTTTTAAGGTCAATTTCTTCTGCTTCTCCTGCATTCAGATGTTCAGGTCTTGCTGATGTAGAACCACTAGCTTCTGATGGTGCCATACTTGTATTCATGCTGTTGACTGTATTTTTGCATTGGCATTTACACATCTCTTCCTCCACTCAGTACAAGCTTTGTCTGTGTTTGAGCCTCTCTTGGTCTGATTGATACTCTTGGTCCAATGGGAGCTCTTGGTCCAATTGGTGTTGATGGACTTTGTGTCTCAGGGAACAGCTCTTAGTCCAATCGGTGCTGACAGGCTCTGTCTCTGGGAGCAGCTGCAGTCTCAGAGGGTAGGTGGGTTGGGAGGGTATTACAAGTTATAGTGTCTGCTGGAGGATGGTGGTATTCTGACCTGTCTGCAGGAGACCTGTCTGCTGGCTTAAAACTGGGACTGCAATTGGGTGGTTGTGTGGGGGAGGAGAGTTGTGCCTCTGGGCCCACAGCCTGGAGGATGGAATGTTCGGCTATGAGGACAAAGACTCACCTTTTAGTTCAATTGGCACTGGCATGCTCTGTCTCAGGGAACAGCTGAAGTCTTGAGGGTATGTGGGATTGGGAGGAATGGGTCTTGTAGGTTGCAGGGTCTGGTGTGGGATGGTGTTATTCTGACCTGCCTGCAGGATACCTGCCTGCTGGCCTGAAACTGGGACTGCAGCATCATGTTCTTAAAATTACTTCCTGCTATCTGTGGGTGATGGTTTCTTTAGAAGCTCCTATAAAGAAAAAAATTGGGGTTAATTATTAAGTCCTGGGACAGGTAGCTATATCATTTGTTGTCCAGTCTCTGCATATTGCATAAGTGAATGCCTAGTCTCAAGTCCTTGTTTGAGTAGTCTGTGAGGCTGGATCATCTCAGATATCTCAAAATTGTCCTGAACAGATTATAGTCCAAAGCCGATCTTTAGGTGGTGTTTGTCAGCTTAGTGGTATTATTATCATCCTGATGGTATTGACATTGTAGGCCCTTATCATCTTTTAGGAGACTTCAAAGTTGCTGTTAGGCATGGTCATGATTCTCTGTAGAAAACTGATAGAGACTCGAACCAAAAATCATGTACAGGGATCTAGATGAAACCTTTTTTTCTATAATTAGTTAGTAATGTATATGACCATTAACATCATGATAAAGGTTTAATATAAATATATAATACATATTATAAATTTGGATATAAAATTCATAACTTAAGAAAAGTTTTAAAGAGTCAAAATAAAACCAAAAATTATGAGATTAGAGGCAATAGAATAGTCCCTTAATTTTGGTTTTTCTTCTGTCCCATATCAGGTAGCTCTTATGACATGATACAGAGATTTTGCATTTTCTTTTAACAAGCATGGTTGGGTTTAGAGAAGGAGAGAGTCATGCTCCAACTCCAAAGCCAGCTTTAATTTTTAATTGAACTGGGAAACAAAAAGACAATTTGTGTTGTGTCTGTAGAGAAAAGCAGAAACAAGCATTTAGGAAGACTTACTCAATTTTATCCTGTTAGATATGTGATATAGCAATAGGACAATTTACTCTGTTTCTTGGCACATTTTTTTCTGGATGATTTGTCCTTTTCTTCAGATGTCTCATTTGTCCAGTGTTCTTCAGATTTGTTAGCCTTCATTCTCCTGAAAGAAAAAAACAAAAAGCCTTCCCCAACCCTAACTTTGGAGAAGTTCCTTTTTGGCATATTATATCTGATTAAATAAAAAGCATTTGGTAGTTATATAAGTCAGTTTAAATTGAATAGTCATGCTGTTTGATGAACCATCATCTCTTCTAATTAAGAGGTTTCTCTTGTTCAAATCTAACAAGATTATATTTACTAAATTTGCTGTTATCCATACCATTTTTTCTCCTGTAGAAACAAAAGTAAAACCTTTTCCCCAATGTAATACTTATCCTGGTTTCCATTCTGATGTCAGAGAATCTTTAAAGTATACAGTCTGATTTAATTCTATAGTTTTTTATTTTTGTTTTTTTTCTGTTATCCAGTGTCTCTCCACAATTGTTGTTCCTTTCTCTGCATGGAGAAAGTTCAAAGTTCATAAAGCATCATGTAATCTATGGGGAGGTTGTTACCCCTCTCTATTTAGCATATCCTTTAGAGTTCAATTTGATCTTTCTGTGACTGGTTGGCTTGTGGGATTATGTGGTACACCTGTAATAAGCAAAAAACTGTGTCATTTTACTGGAGAAATATGCTGGAGCATTGTCAGTTTTAATTTGTATAGGTCATATTACCCTGATGATCATAACTTCTAGCAAATGTGTGATTAAAGAATCAGCCTTTTTGGAACTCAGAGCAAGGTATTCATTGAAATTCTGAGTAGGTATCAATGGTGTCATGTATATATTTCAATTTTGAAATTTCAATTTCATGTAAAAATTCCAAAATGTGGAATTTTCCCAATTCCACAAAATGAAACATAATCCATCTGCCAGATTTGATTCCTCTGAGTACCCTTTGAGATCCATCCTGCTGGTAGTGGAGTCTGCTTGCAAAAAGAACAAGTAGGACATTTCCTTATGATATCTTTGATTTGTTGCCTTATTATGGAAAAATAGTTTTTAAACGCTTACTATTGACATGATGTCTATTTTATGAAATTGTGAGGCCTCCAGCACATTTCCTATAAATAGTTTATCTGTCTCATCATTACCTTATGCTAGAGGGCCTAGCAGACCCATATGTGATTGGATGTGAGTTATGTATAAGAGATGATTCCTATTCCTAATTATTTCTTGTAACTGAACAAATAATGATGTTAATTCTGACTCATCAAGATAAATTCTGCAGACTCAATATGTAAGACCTCTCAGCATACTGAGAATCAAGTAACTATGTTGAGAGGTTCTGAAAAATCCATTAATACCATCAGAATCTTATATAATTTTGATTTATTGATAGAACTATAAGCACTTTAAACCACTTTATTTAAATTTTCTGATTTGTAACTTGCCTTTCCCTTTTTGCATCTGTATAAAATGTGGGGGCTCCAGACATTGGTGATTCCCATACAATACAAGGTAGGATCCGGTTAGCTTGGTTTATAAGTTTAATTCTATTGTTTTGGGGATATTTGTTGTTACTCTCTCCCAAAAAATTACTGAAAACTCTTTGCCAAGGTTCACTTTCTGCCCATAATTTGTCAATTTCATCATTAGTTAAAAGTACTACAATTTCTGCTGGGTCTCGTCCTGCTAATTGACAAAGTCTCAATTTTCCTATTAGAATCAACTCAGAGATCTTTTCCACATATATTTTTTTAAATATTTTACTCTGTTTATTTGGTAGAAATATCCATTCTAATATAATATCTTCCTTCTGCATTAAAATTCCTAAAGGAGAATACTTAGAGTGTAAAATAACTAAAATGTAATCAAGCTTTGGATTCACATCATCCATGTGTGCATCCTGTATTTTCTTTTCCACCAAAGCCAATTCTCTCTCAGATTCAGCTGATAATTCTCTTGGACTATTTAAGTCCATGTCACCCACTAAATTTTTGAACAAACTACTCAGTTCATCATTTTTTACCCCAAAAGTGGTCTGTAGACTGGAAATGTCTCAAAAAAAATCCTTACAAGTAATTAAGAATCTGAAATCAGTCTCTCCTAATTTGCACCTTTTGGGTTTTTTTTTTGTAGACCTATTTTATATCCTAAATAATTAATAGAATCACCTCTTTGTATCTTTTCAGGAGCAATATGTATTCCCCAACCAGGCAAAATATCCTTTACTTTGCAAAGAATGTCATTATTATTTGTTTTGTTTTGTTTTTTAATGAGATTTAAGAAGATGAAATGAAACATGATTCACTTACATATTCTGGGGAATTGTATTACACCATACAAGATGGTTTTAAAGAAATATATTAATATAATATCCATAACCTGGAAACAAGCTATATCTCTATCAACCAAAGATTGGATAAAAAATTGTGGTACATTTACACAATGGTGTATTACTCAGTGGTAAAAAAAAAAAATGACATCATGAAATTTGCAGGCAAATGTTGGAGCTAGAAAAATTTGTAATAAGTGAAGTAACCAAGATCCAGAAAGACAAGCATGGTACATACTTGCTCATAAGTGGATATTTTGAGTAAAATGTAAGATAAGCAACCTACAATTCACAGCCCTAGATAGCCTAGGTAACAAGGAGGCCCCTAAGAAGAATGTATCGATTTCCCTGAGGACAGAAAATAGATGAGATCTCCTGGGTAAACTGGAGGCAGGGTTGTGGTGGGGAATGGGAACCTGAGGGAGGGTGTTGGATGGGCTGGGCATGGGAGGTGGATTAGGGGCAGGACAGAGGAGGATAGTAATGAAAGAGACATCTTGATAGATTGATCTGTTGTGGGGTTAAGTAGAAACTTGGTGCCAGGTAAACGCCCAGGTATCCACAAGGATGACCCCAGCTAAGACTCCTAGGTGCTTGAACTGACCATCTCTTATAATCAGATTGGTGACTACCCTAACTGTCATCAGAGAGTCTTGATCCAGTAGCTGAAGGAAACAAATGTGAAGATCCACAGCCAAGTACTGGGCAGAGCTCCAGGAATCCTGTTGAAGAGAGGTAGCAAGGAATGCTTGAGCCAGGGAGGATCAAGGTCATCACAAGGGAACTCACAGAAATAACTAACCTGGGCTCATTGGAGCTTACATACTCTGGACTGATAGCCTGTATGGGACCAACATAGGACCTCTACATATATGTGCCAGTTGTGTAGCTTGGTATATTTCGGGGACTTCTAGCAGTGGTGCTGGGGGATAATGCTTTTGTACAATGATTTAATAAATCTGATTAGCCAGTAGTGAGGCAGGAAGTATAGGCATGATAAGCAGACAAGGAGAATTCTGGGAAGAGGAAGGCTGAGTCAGGATATGCCAGCCCGCCATCCAGGGGGCAGCATATGATGACACACAGGTAAAGCCACAGAACACACGGCAACATGTAGATTAACAGAAATGGGTTGAATTCAAGTATAAAAGCTAGTCAGTAGTAAGCCTGAGCTAATGGCCCAGCAGCTTTAATTGATATAAGCCTCTGAGTGTTTACTTGGGTCCAAGCAGCTGTGGGACACATAAAAATTTCAGCTACACATTGGCATCAGGTACTGTCTATAATGCTCGAGCTGATTTTTTTGAACTCATTCCTCACACTGGGTTGCCTTGCTCAGCCTTACTATCAAGAGAGCAGCTTAGTCTTGTCTCAATTTTTTATGCTATGCTTTGTTGACACCCTTAGGAGGCCTGCCCTTTCTGAACAGAAACAGAGGACTAGTGGAACGGTGGGGGGCAGAGGGGAGACATGGGCATGGAACAGGAGAAGAGGAGGGAGAGGGAACTGCAGTCAGGATGTAAATTAAATTTAAAACATTGAATCAATAAAGACGACTTTATTTCATGGATATAATAAAAAATTACATAGGTAAAATTACATAGGTAAAACACATAATCTTATATTTAAGTCTTTATAAAGATAACTTAAAGTATATCTTTTTTCTTTCTCTTTTTGTCTTCTTGGCTTTGAGAATATTTTTAGTGTTATGCTTTTTCTCTAGGAGAAAGTTCTCAATCTTATATAAATCTCTCTGTAATTCAAAGATAAAAGCATATAGTTAAATCTTTGATTTTCGAATGTAATTAAAATATTTGTCCACAACAAGGAATTATTTCTCATTATGTCCTTTGTTATCATTTTTATTAACATTTTCTATAATATATTTATTATACTTTCAGTATATTTTAACTTCCTTTTGGGGGTAGGAATATAATTCAGTAGGTAGATCACTCACTAGCATACCCAAGTCTTTGGTTTTAATAACAGCATCTTTAAAACACAATAACAAAGTTAAATTCAAATAATTTCATTTCTGTCCTACCTAACAACAGAAGCAAAAGCACCTTGGTGAAGAACGTTTGTTTTGTCTTAAGGTTTATAGTCCATCATGAAGGGAAGTTGTGGCTCTCTTGAAATAAATTTCAAAAAAATAAAATAAAACAAACAAAAGTCTTCATACTGTGTATGGACTTAAAACCAGAGAATTAGAGTCTGCAAACTATAAGGAAAATATATGAACATGTTGATTTAGGCACTGACAGTTAAGAAGAAGTTGGTCTCATCAATATGCTGATGAAGTGTTTAAGACTACTGTAATAAACAAGAGTTCAGGGCTGAACTACAAAAATTATATGTCAGGAAGCTGAGTTGTTCACTTAGTCGTTATTAGGAAAAAGCTTAATAAATTTGTATTTGGGTGAGATTCATGAGTAAGAATCTATTCTAACACTAAGAGGATGGCAAATGATAATTCAATCTCAGAGTGGATATTACACACATGTGTGTTGCTGAAACACAACAATTTTGGTAGGCACTCTTAATTGTTTGACATAATTATTTGACTTCCATAGATTTCTCTTAAAAAGTCCTTGATTAATTGGGTTGAATTTATACACAGTTCTAAGGTTTGCTTTTGACTATGTAGAAGAAGTTACCTGCTCAACTTTGTTATTTTTAAGGACTTTGAATCAATTTGATATATTCATTTTTTTACCAGCTTTTATTAGTATATTGTTTGGCTTATAATTCTCTAGGTGGCTAGAATTTACTAACCTAAAATGTAGAGTCTGCAATTTAAACAGTATAACCTCTTTCTGAAATAATGTTTTTAAGAGATATTGACATTTGGACAATTGTAATAAATGTCTGAATATTTATTCAAACTAATTGATCCAACATTTTTGAATATGTTTATATGTAGGATTCTTTTTCTGCCCCAAAATAAGTCAGCAAAATTATTGTTAACATTAAAATTAATAATTTTAATATTATAGTTCTAAGATCTCAATTATAAAAATCTAATAATTATTTCCATCATCATTATTTATTTATTATTTGTAAATAATTACTTTTATCATATATTCCTTAATACAATATTGAATACTATAGTATTCATTATACAATCTCAGTTTAAAAGACTTTTCCTGGAAATGACAGGTTAATGATTTTAATTGGTATTAAAACTTCTACTTTTTAAAGATCAGTATACTCCTTTCACAGATTTAAATATTTTGAGATCAATTTCAAGACTGAAAATAAAAGATGAAAATATGCCTATGCCAAGTGCTTCATAGCAATGACAATATAAATAATCACAGAGATTTAAATACTACAAAACATATGATGAAGGTAGATGTTGTTCATCATAAAATATGAAAACTAATATACAAACGAAATAATGTTGCAAATATTTAATTTCTGGAATACCAAAATTGTTCATTTCAAATTTGATAACCGAGGAGGAGATATCTGTAATAGTGTGTCTGCCAGGAACTCTGACAAAAAAATTTGGGGAAAGGATTTGTTCTCAGGTCATGCTCAATGATTAACAGAAGAGAAATCATAGCAAGAAGCTAAGGATGGGTTCTTATTGTTACTTTTTGAGAGAAAGCAGAAGAAATCACCTTTCTAAGTGGTTTCCAAGTCTTTATATTAGGTTTCTATTCATCAAATTGATGATTATGCCCTGTGGGTATTTCAGAAAAAAAGGCTGACTGGGGTCATTGATTGGGCTGTCCATTCAGAAAGGTGAACTCTTCATGTATATTACACCTCTATTTCACCCTTTAAATATTACAGTATGTAATTACAGAGCAAACATATATTAAGAGTGATGATGTTGCATGTTTTTATTATATCTGTATTGCTAAAGTCATAAATGCTGAAGCTGCTAAAATATTTGTCAGGTTTGGAATTTCAAAGGTGAAGATTTTATATTGTACAGATTAATTCAGCAACCACCTGGAAAGATTAATGTATAGTGATTAACTTTTTATTACGGGGACTAGCTTTTTCAATTTTTTAAATGGAATTCAAGAGTTATTTCTAAAATTGCACAAGTACATGTTTTATGTGTTCTCTTTTTTCTTCTATAGAAAATTATTCAAATGATTTATGGATGCAAATATCATCTTATTTATATTTTCACTCTTAATAGTCACAGAAATGAAATGAGTTATTTTCAGCATGATCTGAACACTAAATACATACAGGAAGACAGAAGTATGTTAATAAAAATTAATTATTAAAGTACCACTATATTATTTTTATATATGTCTGCAAAATGTACACAAGGAAAATGCTTTCAGAGACTAAGAATAGTATTTAGGGAAATTTTCCGAAAATGGAATAATTAAAATGTATTTTATATTGAGATCAACAAATTCCCTTTGAATTATAAAAACACAGATATTTCTGAAAAAGTAAATGCTCAAATTAAAACTATATGTGTTTTTGTATTGCTGGTAATTAAACTAAAGCTATTGTTCTTCTTAGAGATGTGCTCTAGAATTGAGTTTCATCCCAATTTCTTTATAAAATAATATTTGTGCTTTCTATATATCTTTGAATAGCCATTTCTTTGTAAACATGATATCTCAAATGAAGGCACATATAATCATAGAAAGCACAAATTTGCTTACTTATTCTTTGCTGTTTTATTTTTTTTCCTAAGTCAATTATAGGGATAAAAGTTATTTTTTCCAAATTCTCCATAAGGCAGATACTATTTACCTCATCTGGAAAGTACATTCACTCTTACAATTTATAGAAATATTATATTCAATAAATTTTATAAGGAAATAAAAGTGCAGTTACAACCATGGCAACTGCGGCAGCTGCTCTCTTTATGTGGTGCAGCAGTACAATGGAAATTCATAAGAGGTATAGTATTCCAAACTAATTATTATTAAAGACAAATCTAAATTACTTTGTTATCTTTTTCTCTAATAAATGAATACACTCAATACTTTGGAAATACAAATTTACTTCCTCTGATTTCCAAATGTTAGAAGTGCAACCTGCCTTTTTCCAGGTTAAAATCAGTGTTATCATTACATTGTGAAGTGTCTCTGGTCTGCCATATGTCCTGTGCCTGCCTGGTTTTCTCTGTCTAAAACTCTAGGACCAGTCCTTTTCATGCTCTTATTTAATTGTATCTGCATTTTGCATGTGACCTCAGAGGATCTTTCCTCAGTTGAATTGCTGAGACAGAAAGAGATGACACATTTCCTTTTGCAAGGCTACCAACCGTATGTAACTGGTACCCTATATTATGATTCAGTTATAACTCAACCTTCATTATCTCCAGAAAGCCCTTCTCTAAATTTAATAACATTGAAGTAAAGATGTGCAGAATCTGAATTTTGAGGCAGCATAATTCTGTGTACATACATTAGCTATGCCTGCACTTCTAATTTTTTGGCCATATATATCAATTAACCAGAAGTTCTGGGAATTTGTGGCAGCAGTGTTATTGAAAAGGCCATCACACTTTGCTATTCATTTTAGACTATGCACTGAAATGACTGCCACAGTTTTACTTTTTTCCATATTTGTTTGTTTGTTTATTCATTTATTTATTGAGCCAGGTTATTTCTTTATAGTACTGGCAGTCCAGGAATTCACTATGTAGAACAGGCTGGCCTTGAACTCAAGGAGATCCTCCACCCTTTGCCTTCCAAGTGCTGGGATTAAAGGTATGTGCTACCATGCATGGTTAGCTTTTCTTTTTGTTTGTCTATACCCACAAACAATGGACCCATGGTGATCCTTTATGATTTGCCAACAAATATAATACTTTGAAATAGAACATTTAAAAACATATTCTAATTTTCATATGATTTATACTGGGTTTAATTATATATATATATATATATATATATATATATATATATATATATATATATATATATATATATATATATATATTAGTTTCAGATTATTTGTATGTAACAAAAGTTTAAACATCTCAACATGAGATTTCTGGTAAAGATATTTTAAGTCTAGCTAATTGTATGTAAGTATAACATTTGTGTGGTACCTCATGTTGTTGTGAGTTTTGTGTGAAACACCTAAAGTCTAGCCAGAATTGTTAAAGAACACCATACAAGGGATAAGAAGATAACTTTTCAATTAAAGTGCTTGCCTCGCAGGCATGAGGATCAGAGCTTGGATTCCCAGTTCTCATTTAAACAATTGGTACTTCTGGTGGCCCACCAATAAATCCAGAGGTAAGAAGGTGGAGAAATGATCTCTGGAGAAGCATTTTAGCCAGACTAGTAATGTTGGCAAACTTCAGGTTTGAGCTACTCACCGTCAATGAATAATGTGAAAATAGAAGAAGAATCCTGATGTCAACCTTGATATCCTATGTGGACTTGCACATGCACTCACCCACACAAAAGTACCGATGAAAGAGAAAATAATGTAATATATGGTCATTTGTGTAGCTATAATTTTGTTGTTAGATTGGTTAAAGTTATTCCTGATTTTAAATATAATTTTTCTTTTTATGGATCAATCTCTTCAATAGCCTCACTCTTTTATAACCACAATATTATTTATGACATCAATAGTTTTTACTTTACCTATGAATGAAATTTTGATGTATTTGTATTTCTTTGTATAGCTTTATTCACATAACTAAGCACTGAGAGACTGTAACAATCTGAAATAATATCTCACTTTTTAGAACAGTCATTATTTTTGGCACATTTTAATTAAAATATATTACTCATTTCCTCCTTCCCTTTTTTTTCCTCCCAGTCCCTCCCATGCTCCCTTTCAAACCCTCCTTTTTCCACTCATTCTCATATTGATACTCTTTTACTTTATCATTGTTACTTATATATTATACGTATGTATACACAAATATGTAACTATTACTTGCAAGGTTCATTTTGTTGTTTTGTGTATATGGTGTCCAGAATGACCACTTTATATTAGATGATACTTCTCCCTCTTTCTTTAGTCACAACTTTTCTGTAGTTCTCTGTCTAGGCCTATTATATGAGAGATTTCCACCTTTTCTTGTTTCCACATTAGCAAGTCTACTGATATTGTCAATGTTCAGTTTTCTTTAATCTCATATTTCTAGGAGACAAGTCCCATGGATGACTTTCTGGTGTTCTGGTTCATACAGTCTTTCTACCCCTCCTCTACAAAGTTTCCTGAGCTATGCATTCAGGAGCTGTGCTGCAGATGTAACCATGATGGCTGTGGTCTTCAGTATCCATTGTTCTCTGCATTGTGTCTACTTGTAGTTTTTATAAAGGGTCTCAATTTGTTGTAAACAGAAACCTCTTTGAAGAGGAGTGATAGCTGCACTTATCTATTGATATAAGGGTAAGATTTAAAATGTAGTTAGGAATTATGATGGTCTAGCAAAGTGGTGGCAGTGGATTCTCTTCTAAGATCCTTGGTCTCATTAGGCTTAGTTAGGTAGGTATAGTACCAGGTGGGGATTTCCTCCTGTAGTGTAAGCCTTAAGTCCAATTAGAAAAACTATAAGCTATCACCAACATCTAAATGCCACTTATTAGCCTTTCATAAAAATTGCATCCTCCTAGAATTGTTGTGGTTCACAGGTTTCATATCTGTGTAAGACTATTAATTTTTTCCTCTCTATAGCAGCTTTCTGTTATTATAGAAACTAGGGGCAGAAAGGGGATTTTAGGTTAGATTCTGCTTGAAATATCTGAATTCCATGTTGTATGTAGTGTCTTCAGCACTAAGGACGAAGCTTCAACTTCTGATAGACAACCAATGGTAACAACAATAGTCTATATTGTTGTAGAAGTCATTTAGACTACCCTGACCAACTCATATTTTCGGTGCCTGATATTGGAGATCATGTTGGTGTATGCTTCTATAGGGGGCCTTGTCAGACCAAGTGGTGCGACTCAATATGTGACGATATTTTATTTGTGCAACCCAATAAAAATTATCTGAGGGTCAGAGGAAAAAGTCAGCTACTATATTAGACATAGAAGTCAGGCAATGGTAGCACATGTCTTTAATCCCATCATTCGGGAGACAGGGATCTGTATGGATCTCTGTGAGTTCAAGGCCACACTGAGAACAGAGCCAGGCTTGGTGGCACACGCCTTAAATTCCAGCAATAGTTAATCATGGAGATCTGGAGGTCTGCACAGACAGACAGGAAGTAACAGAGCTGGTCAGGAAGAGGAAGTGATATAGCTGGATGGAGAGAGCAAATGATATAGCAGAACACAAAGGCATATAGGCGTGGGTATACAGGAAGGAGGTCTCTTTGGAGCCTGAGTTGTCTGTGAGGTGAGATTAGCTTGTGGCTTTTCCAATTCCTCTGATCTCTCAGGTTTTTGCCCTTATATCTGGCTCCAGGATTTTACTTAATAAGACCTTTTAAGATCTGTGTTACATCAATATAATATTATTACTTAATATATAATGTATATATAAATACATGTATATGTATATATAAAGTAAGTAGAAAATAATAAGATTCCTTGTTGCTTTATCAAAAAATCTTGGTGTTAGTTTTCTTCCGTCTCCTTCTATATTGACCTCTCTCCCCCTTCTCATTTGGGACACGCTTATCAATTTTCTGTGTTCCTCTTCATATCACCTGTATTCTGGCACTTGGATCACTAGCCCTTTGTACACCATGGCCCCTTTATAATTTCCTCATTTCTGCAGTTACTCCATCTGAAACATATTCACATTGAAAGATTTTGAGCTAGCAATCAAAGATGATAAAGAATATGTGTTATTTTTTGTAACTCTTGGTTTCCTTACTCACTGTGATCTTTAAACTAATTCCATTAGTTTACCTGCAAATTTAATGACTAAGTTTTTCTTTACAGCTGAAAGGTATTCCATTGTGTATATGTACCATATCTTCATTATCTATCTGTCGAAGGACACTTAGCTCCATTTCCTAGCAATTGTGAAAAGGATGGCAATATGCCCTGGTAAGCAATTGCACATGAAGTAGTATGTCGAAACCTTTGGGCATGTGCCTAAGCACAGTATGGCTGGGGCATACTGTAGATTCTTTTGTGAAGATACTTTATAATTATTCCCAGAGTGGCTACACCAGTTTTCAATTCTACCAACAGTAAATGATGGTTAACCTTTTTTCCACAAACTTGCCAATATTGGTTGTCAATTGTTTTTTGTTTGTTTGCTTGCTTGCTTGGTTGTTTAATCTTAGCCATTCTCACTGGGGCTCAATGAAGATAATGTTTAAAATTTTCTAATACTTAAAGCAACTAAAGACAAAAAACAGGAGACAATAAAAGTATGGACCAATATCCAAAACTGATATATAGATATAATTGAATGAATTATATCATATGAATATACCAAAATGAATATAGATATAAAAATTCAAATAAAATAATAGCACATAGAATACAGGCAATGATCATGTAGGCCAACCAACATAATCAAGTTTATTTATCAGGGAAATTAAAGGGTTGTCTACCAATTGCAATTCAATAAATATAATAAATCTCATAAATGGACTAGAAGAAAAAAATCATATGATAACCTCAGGAGATACATGAAAATCAACAATATCTTGAAAAGAGAAAAAATAGGAAATCTTATTAAAATCAGGAATGATAGAAGACTGCCCACATTGGTCATTCATTTTATATTTTTAAAAATTATTTCTTTAATTTGTGGTATTATAATATAATTACATGGTTTTACCCTTTCAACTTCCAAACACTCTCATTTATGCCTCCTTGCTCTTTTTCAAGTTCATGGCCTCTTTTTGCATAATTAATTATATACATATATGTTATATGTGTATACATATATATATATGTATATACATATCTATATTTTTTCTAAGTATAACCTGTTCAGTATACATACTATTACTTGAATAAAGGATTTCAGATCTGATCATTTGATATAGATAACCAATTGGTGTGCTCTTCCCTGGGAAATATTGTTTCTCCCTCTCTCAGTATATCTTAGTTGCCTATAATTCTTTGTGCTGACTTTAAGTCTCATGGGCTTTCCCGAATTATTTTAGCACGTCTTTCTACGGTTGTTCAGCTAATGTTTGCAACACCAGAGAATTACACAGAGCTATTGTCTTATTGGATAAAATGATGAAATTAAATGGATATAAATAGGAATAATAAAGCTCAAATGAAACTATGCCTATTTACAAAGATATGATACTATACATAAATGATACCAAAAATTACCTGAGCAAACCTCTAGAAACAATTAACATTTCCAGAAAAGTGGTATTTTACAAAACTAACTTGAGAAAAATCAGTAACTTAGTTATACATCAACAATAAAACACCAAGAAAGTGATACACACACACACACACACACACACACACACACTTAAAAAAATCAAAGACAATAAAATTTCTTGGAATAAATCTAACCAAGAAGAACCCTCTACAATGAAAACTTTCAGTCTCAGGAAGAGATTGAGGAAGAAAACAGGAAATGGCAAGATATCAAATGTTCACGGATTAGTAGAATTAATATTGTGAAAAAGAATGGTCATTATAACAAGGACAAATGGTAACAAACACTTGGTAGGACAGAAAGGACAGGGATTTCGTGCTCATGTGGTTGGAAGATAAATTGTTACAATTATTGTGGAAAAGTTAGTATATATTGCTAAAAAAAAGGAAAGAAAGAAAAGACATAAGCACAGTCAGCATCAGCAAAGCTACTGCTGGGAAAACAGTCACAGAGCTGAAATGAATGCTGTAGTCAATCAGCACCATGCTGTCCATGTTAGTTGTAGCATTATCGACAGATATGAATGTCTAGAGTAGTATAAGAATCCATAAGTTGTTACATGTGTAAAGAAACTATAAAATTCTTAACATGGTGCTACAAGCTACAGGAAAATGTAATGGAATTCAACTACTATCACAAAAGCTACTACTTGGAAAAGTCAAGGACTTCTCCAAAGGTCAAGCCATGGCTTAAGAAGTCTTGGTGATATTTTAGCTTTTATATATATATATATATATATAATTTCATATATATATTAGCTGGTTCCTAAATGATTTTCTTGCTTGTTTCCAAGAACTCCTAACAGTATATTTATCTAAAATGCCTATCAAGCATCCAAGGCAGAATGAAACAACACCTGTCTCCTAGGTCTACAGGATAGCTTTATTTCTTGCGAAATTTAGGGTGAGACACTCCTTTCTTAAACAACTTCACTAATAGACCCCTAACTTCCAACCTAACCACTTCTAGAAATATAGACTGAACAAATAGATCCCCTTTTTTTGATATACTAACATGTCATTAGCACTCAGTTGACCTCTTTTACCACTCCCATATTGGGTTGTAATAGAAAGCCTGATGGCCACTGCCTAAGGAAAATTCTTATCTGCTTTTATGGCCCTGTAATTATTCAAGCCTGGTGACCTTGCTCAGCCAGAGGATTTTTATGGATTGACTTTATAACTGAATACCCCAGAGAACTGAGAGAGATGAGAATTGAGAGGGAGAAAGAGGATTTTGACTAGAGAACTTGAGGACAAGACAGAGAAAAGAGGACAGAAGAACTAGATGAGTCGAACTAGAGAGGAAGGAACTGAGATGGGGAAGAACCAGAATGAAGGGCTAACAGAGAGTAATAGAGGAAAGAGATGGAAGATGAGAAAGCACCAGAAGGGAAATAACAAGTTCAAAGAGGAGCTGAGATGGGAAGGAACTAGATGGATGAGAACCTAGATGGGACATAATTAAGATAAATGAATTAAGATAGAACTTAGAGGAGACAGAAGATAAATCAGGCAAGAAAGTTTACTTAAACTGTTTAATTTTATTATTTTTATGACATCTATTTATCATTTTTTACAGAATTAGGCTAAGGTATAATTACACAGTTGATTCATAGACACAAAAGCATCATCATAGAATAAGCAAGCTTCCTTCTGCTTGTATACTTGTATATCATCTCTGAACATGTAGGAACCTGTGTGACATCACAGGTGACTAAACCTCAAGCAAAACCTCCCCCTGTACCAAAATCCCATTTTTTTAGGTAATTTTGACTATGTTGTATTAAATATTTAGCATTCTCTGGTGTAAATAAAAATGAGGTCAGAACTCCTAAAGTACAGAAACATGTGGAGTGAAAACCATTCACAAACAGCTCTGTGTGTGTCAAGTCGGGAGGAAAATAGGCTAGGTTTTGTGGAAAAGGCCAGCAGTATCTAGGGTGGCTATGTATAGGATAGCCAAAAGTAACATACAAGTAAATTTAGTAATAGTGTCATGTTTTATTTCAAACTTTATTTTAAATAATTTGTCAGTTGTGTAGTTTGACATTTTACTTTTATACATTATAAGTTTTGTTGAATTCATTTATTGGACTTGTACTTTTTTTTCCCTAACACAATCCTCTCTCCAGAAAACACAAGAGCTTATTTTGCAAAGTTGCAAAACAAGTGTGTATTGATTTTTGCATTTGTAACATTATACTCTTCAAAACAGGCTACTATTGGCTAAGCATATCAGTTATTTGGATGCTTCTTGAATTAAGGTAGTATTTCTCTCTCTCTCTCTCTCTCTGTCTTTGTCTCTGTCTCTCTGTCTCTGTCTCTGTCTCTGTCTCTGTGTGTGTGTGTGTGTGTGTGTGTGTGTGTCTGAGTGTGTGTGTCTGTCTGTCTGTCTGTGTCTGTTTCTCTCTTTGTGTCTGTGTCTGTGTCTGTGTCTGTGTCTGTGTCTGTGTCTGTGTCTGTTCTCTCTCTTGGTCTCTGGTCTCTGTGTGTGCACCTCTCTGTCTCTTTCTAAGTGTGCATGTCTCTCTGTGTATGCCTTTCTCTATGTCTGTCTCTCTGTCTCCCTCCTGCTGTGTGTGTGAGTGTGTGTGTGTGTGTGTGTGTGTGTTATAAAACTGGATAACCCCAGGTGATTCAAATACATAGCAAATTGAAAACTCATTTTGCTTTTAGAGTCCCATCTTTCATTGGCTAGTTTTATGAACAAATAACTGATGGCATCAGACATATACCACTTTATGATGTATAGAATTCAAAATTAAATTATCAGAATGTATTGTGTGGAAGAGCATGTCATAGCTAACTTCCACTGCTATAGATGCTGGTTACTGCTCTTTAATGTCAAACTAAATATAATTAAATGAGATTTTGAGGCTATTACAGCATGTGTTTGAGTTTAATCCTTAATAAAAATCAAATGCCAAATTGTCTGAACTGTAGTAGATCAGAGATAAACTATACTGGATGAATATGTAATGTTTAAGAACACATGAAAGCTAGCATGAAATGTTCCTCATTACTATCAGCTAAATTTAAAATAAAACATATAGTAAAATATTTTATATTTGCTATAGTTCTTTTTCTCCTTGCATTGTGGTGCTAAATATAGTTCAGACTCATGGTATCTTGCCTGCTAGTCAAGCATTCTGACACTGAGTGTCCTAGCATTGTAGGTAAATTGAAATCATATTTTCAATACCATGAAACTCTTCTCATATTGTGATTATTTAATAATTGAATTGCTATTATAATTTTCTGGAAACTAAACAGAACAGAATCCTAGGAGAAATGTTGTATAGTCATTTTTAATGAATAGCTATGGAAAAACAATCAAACACACACACACACACACACACACACACACACACACACACACACAAAACCCCAAACAATCCCACAATTATGTCAGAAATTAATCAGACCTGGAGAAAACCCCTACATAAAGATACAAAACTATAGATATGAAGGCCAGGCTCAGCTCTATAGCATCAAGAGTTCCTTGACACTTTCCTGCAATAAATTTGGGATTTTTAAGTTTACATTTTTTTTTCCTTGTGGAAGTCAGCCACTAGGCTAAAATGTACAGCCTGAACACTAGACATAGTTGATCACTAGATGGCAGTAGAGGTGCAAATCTGAGGCCTTAGAGCAGCATGAGACACACAAGGTGAGCAGTATTTGACATCTTCTCTTCAAAGGTTAGCTACAAGAAGCATGCATCCTATCATAAGAAATCACTGAAGAGTATAAGGAAAATAAAATGCCCTTGCTCAATAATATAGTAAGAAATATGTTTCATCAAGGTACACAGACCAAGTACCTTCCCATTTAAAATCACAAAGAAAACACAAAGTAGACATCAAATTTTTAAAAGCATGAAATTGAAAGAGCATCATCCTCTGTCTCTCTCTCTATTACACACACACACACACACACACACACGCACACACATACTGGGTGAGCTACTTGTTACATGCTGATTAACCTTCTCATAGTAAGTTTGTAAGGACTATAGCCATAACAGGATCATTGCATGTGTCTCCAATTAATAAATTGAAAGGAAAACAAGAAGTGATAAAGATGACCAGTGGTAGTGATTATAGTAAGTATAAATCAATTAGCTTCTTTTTCTCCTCTCACTTAATTGAAAATAGATATTTTCTCTCACATAAAATATCCTGGTTATGGTTTTCAGTTCATCTACTCCTCCAGGTTCCTTCTCACCTCTTCTTCAGTCTAGTTTTGCTCCCTTACTTTCTCTCATTAGAAAACAACCAGGCATCTAAAGGGTAATAATAAAATATAATAAGAAAAAATAAGCTGAGAGAGAGGGGAAGCAACCATACCTTCTTCCTTGGCCACAGTGGCCTGTGAGTGCCCAGGGAATACCTGTGGGATCTGAAATAAAGCAATGAGTCCAGAAAGGGAAGGTGAGTAGGACATGTCTGTCATCCCTGGAGATGGCAGCAAGGGGAAGAGTGGCCTCAGCAGGGGGTCTGCTGCTGCTTTTTGTTTTCTTCAAGATCTTTGGGCCAGAGCTCTGCCATCAAGTGAAAAATCCTTTGTGGCACAACGCATTGAGTTTGAACGTTGACAGAGATGATGATAACTTTGAAATACTCTTCTGGAATTCAGACCATGCCCAGTGCAGAATTGTGAGTGGAACTCAGGGTGAATGAGGTCTGATAGTGATGTTGAAGATGTTCTGAATCATTTATTTTGTTCATAGTAAAGTAACTGTTGCTTGTACTGTAAGCCAGACTTCTGCTGTCTCCCTAGTGTCTACCTGGTTAACCACAAAAATCATACTGGAGTGATCATTCTTAGGATATGCATTCCTAAGGAAGGAATTCTCAGGTGAAAGACTTTCATCTGGAATTCAGACTTTGTGTTGTTAATTTGGTGTCAGGACCATTTGTCCAGGTTTCATTAACTATGAACAATATGGTTAGCACAAGGAAAGGGTTCATATCTATCTGCTAGAGACCAGGCATATTTCTCATTGTGAAAATCAGAAGAATAATAAAATCTTTCTCAAACAGGTTACATGAGGATTAAGAATTTAAAATAGTTATGGTAAAAGTTATGCCTTGAACACATATACAAGGAATTTTAAAATAATGTAAAGAAAATAAACCATCTAAGTTGGAATTAAAATCAGAAATTAGAAAACAACTAATGTGACATTAAATTGTTACATGGACCAATTCAGATTATTACTTCTGGGTATCAAATTGCCAGGCTAATAGATAACTATCATTTTCCACATCTATTTGTAATGTCAGCCTTTAAAATATCCAGCTGCACAGAAGCAGACTCTAAAATCTAATAAACAAACAAACAAACAAAAATCAAAAGAAAAAAGACATTTGATTTTTGTTAGAAGGAATACGTAAAGTCATATTTATTTACCTCTGCTTAGAAATCCAATCATATATTCTCAAGACAACATTTAACATATTTTTTCCCAAATTGATGGATTAAATTGGATACCCCAAAATGCTGGATGACAAAGTCTTAAGAAATCTTTTGAGAAGAGCTACTTACTGGAACTGTAACCTTCCCAAATGAGAGATGTTTGTTATGAGCAGAGAAACAGAAGGCACCAAACCATCTAAACCCCTTGATATCTGACAAGATTTGGAATCTTTGGACCAGTATTGCCTCACTTTTCTACCATTCCTTTCTCATGGAATTTTAATGCATAGTGTGTGCCATTATAAGTTGGAATGCTGTAAATTGCTTTTTGATTTTTACAGTGTTTACAATTAAGAAATTACTTTGAGTCACAGAAGAAAACTGTAGAAGTTAGATTGAATGAATTTTGCATCATTATAAAGTCATGAGACAATGGGAGCCAGAAAGTGCAATGCATTGGTTAGAATGAGCAGATTCCCTGTAGGCTCAGATATTTGTACACTTGGTCCCCCTGCTGCTGGATCTATGTGCTGATTCTATGTCTAGCTGGTATGGCCTGGTGCAAATACATAATTGGAGGTAGGCTTTGAGTATTTATAGTCTCAACCCTTTCCATATGAACTCTCTGCTTCGTGCTTGTGGTTGAGATCATGAGCTCCCAGGGTCCTACTCCAGTTGCTGTGCCTGCTGCTTGCAGCCATCCTTCCCTGCCCTGAAGGACTTCTCCCTCTGGAACTGTAACCCAAAATAAGTTCTTACTTTTCTAAGTTGCTTTTTAAAGTTGTTTTATCATGACAACTTTATCAGTAGGTCTTTATGGGGTGTTTTCAGAGTTGGCCATCAAATGTGATACCATGCTATTTAACTTATATTAATTCTTAATAATTAATAATACATAAATGAATGCATAAATCTTATTTGCTAAATATAAAATTCATACACATAGCAGTAACTTTTCATTAATTTTTTTTCATTTATTTTACATACCAACTAGTTTCCCCTCACTCCTCTCCTCCAATTCCCTCTCCCTGCTGCCCATATACCCCTCTCCCCATCCACTTCTCTGTCTCCATTAAGAAAGGGACAGGCCTCCCATTGGAGTAAACAAAGCTTGACACATTAAGTTGAGGCAGGACCAAGCTCCTCAAACTGCATCATGACTGGGAGAGGCAACCCAGTATGGGTATGGGAATAGGTTCCCCCAAATCAGCTCAAGTGCCAGGGACAGATTCTGATCTCACTGCTTGGAGCCTTACAAATAGATGGAGATACACAACTGTCACACACATGCAGGGAGCCTAGGTGGACTCCAGACAGGTTCGCTAGCTGTTGGTTCAGAGTCTGTGAGCTCCCAAGAGCTCAGGTCAGCTGAATCTGTGAGTTCTCCTGTCATGAACTTGAATAGTAACTTTTAAATGTTCCTTAATTTTTATAATAATAAGTAAATTAAATTTTATTATATTCATTTTATCACAAGAGAAGCACAAATTCTGAAACATCACTAAATTCATAAATGTAATAGTTACTTTTCTGACAAAATAACTTAAGGAAGGAAAAGTTTATTCTGGATTACATCCTGTTCATGTTGGGAAAGCTTGGTAGCAAGAACATAAAGGAGCAGGTCAAATTGCACAGTGTGAATAGTCAACACATTGAGAAGATGAATTAGAGTGCTCCCCAACTTTCCCCTTTTTATTAGGTTGCCCACAATAAGGGTTCATCATCCCACCTAAATTGACACTTCCCATAACCTCCCACACATACATGCTTGATGAGTTTCTCCATAATCATAAATCTTAAATTGATGAAGGTGACAATGAAAATTAATCAATAAAAGTCCACTCTTTGTCAAAGTGATACATAAGATGTTACTAAAATCATGACAACAGGACTATAAACGCCATTCTTGTGATTTTATATAATTTGGCCTAGCATTTTACAAAGGCACTATTACTTCAGGTATAGTACCTTGACTTACCTGCAGATTTACTAGAACACTGATGACGATGAAGACAGGAGACATCATTCATTTGTTGTTTCTATAGCATAGCTTGGAAACTGGGTACTAATACCCCAATCAATATTTTTAATAATTAGGACCACTTTGGCAAGCTTGGGTTGTTTGTACTGTCATTTGAAAATGAGGTGGCTTCTTTTTTTAATTTTTGTTAAGATTTACCTTGGAATATTGACAGGGATTATCTTGAATCTGTATATTGATTTTGGTAAGGTGGCCATCATTCCTGTTGATTGAAAATGATATCTTCTATTTATATTTTAATGGTTTTAAGCTTTCTTTATATAAATCTTTCACTTTTTGTTTACATTTGTTGCAAGATTTTATTTTCTTCTGAGATTATTCAGAATAACATTGTTTCTTTGATTTTTTTCTTGGTATGTTTGTCTTTTGTATATAGGGAGACTACTGATTTTTGCTTACTGATATTGTGTCTTGATACATTGCTACTTTGCTGAATGTGTCTATAAGCAGTAGGAGTTTCACAGGAAGTCTTGAGAGTCTTTTATGTAGAGTCATATCTTCTGCAAATAAGGATACTTTGACTTCTTCCTTTTTAATTTATCGTCTCTTTACTTCATTCTTTTGTCTCATTTCTCTAGCTAAGACTTCATGCTTATTTGGAGAGTGTACATCCCTGTCTTGCTGCTGATTTTATAGAAATGCTTTCAGGATTGTATCCCTTTAAAAGATTGTTGGTTGTAGATTTGCTATACACTACTTTTATTATGCGGAGAGACACCTCCTATATCCCAAATTTTTCCAGAAACTTTATCATAAATACTTTTTGTAATTTGCCAAATGCTTTTTTTTGCACCTAATGATATAGCCATGTGAATGCTATCTTTGAGTCAATTTATGTGGTGGATTATGATTATATTTTTATATATGTGGATCTGTACATGAATCTGAGATGAAGTAAACATTATTGATCATGATGGATAACTTTTGATATGTTCTTGATTCTGATTCATAAGCATTTTATTAAAAATTTTTGTATCCATGTTCTTCAGAGATATTGACCTTTAAGTTTTTGGAGGCAGAGCTTTTGTTTAGTTTTAATTTCAAATAATACTGGCTTTCTATTTTTACAAAACAATTGAAGGAATATCGGTGTTATTCTTCTTTGAGAGTATGGTAGACAGTGTTACTGTATGCATCTAGCTTTTAATTCTTTTAAGTCCTAAATATATGACCTAATACACTGAGTCTGGTAAAAAAAAGTAAGGAACATATTTTAAATTATTTTTACATAAAAAGACTTTCTCAACAGGCCATCAATAACACAGGAATTAAAACTACAGTTTAATAAATAATACCACCTTCTGAAACTAAAAACTTCTATAAATCAAATGACACCATCATTCTGAGAAACAGTCCACCTATAGAGTGGGGTGGGAGAAGAACCATTACTAGCTATGTATCTGACAGAGGCAAGTATCTAGAATTTACAAAGAAACTGAAGGGGAAAAAAACCTTATATATTAAAAAAACAAAATCCCAATTTAAAAATTGGCATGGAACTAAGCAGAGCTCTGAAAAGATGAAATATAAATATAAATGACTGAGAAATATTTTAAACTGTTTAATATTTTTAACAATTAATGAATTAAAAACCAAAAGCACTTAAAAAATTTGTATTTCACAAGTCAGAACTGAAAAAATCAAAACAAAAACTAAAACAAAAAATATGCTAGACTTGCTGAAAGGGAATGAGAAAGACAAACACTCATTCACTCCTCGTGGAAATGAAAAATGGTTCAATGACTATCAAAATCAGCATGAAGGGTTCTCAAAAGCTACAGACAGACAGATTTATCACCGGATTTTGATGTGCCACTCAACTATCTACCAAAAATTCTATATCCTAATCTAGAGTTTATGGCTCATCAGTGTTTATTGCTGCTCTACTCACAATAGTCACGATACAGAAAAGGCCTAGATGTTCATGAAATGATAAATGAATAATGAAAACATTTTACATTTCTATACTGCAAAATTATTCATCTGTGAAAAACATGATTTTGAAGATAAATAGATGGAACTGGAAATAACCATTCTCTGTGAATATCCCCAGACCAGAAAGCAAATATCTCATGTTTTCTTTAATTCATATGTTCAATTTGGAATACCTAAAGGTCACATAAAATAAGATGTGGCCAATTGGAAGAGCTTGTAAGGTAATGTGTGTAGAAATCAGTAATATAAAGGGAGAAGAGGAATAGTGGAACAGGATGAGTTAAATGGGGTTGAGCATGGGAAGGTTGGTTACAGAATGGAATATGGAGAAGGGTGACAAACATTAAAGACCTGAAAAATTATAAGGAAACCTATTACTACAGAAGCGTCTTACATATAGCAATACTCACTGATGAAAAAAATCTTAAATAATTTATTCTATAATGAGGTGACAATGCCTCTACTAGACACTAGAGAAAATAAAATTTAAAAAACCTATTGTCAGGTATAGTTAACCTCTTTTGGAGTTTTTGGCCAGTGAAGTCTCATTAGTCCCTCAAACATTGTAAATGCTCTTGATAACCCCCACAACTTTACAGTAACACACTATTACTGAAGACAACTTATTCTTGGGTCTTAAGACATTGAGGAATCAAGCTGGTACTGACCTAGAAGCTACATCCTTACTGGTTAGCTTTCATAGTGCTGTATTGTGCTATGTACGTATGCTATTGACTGAAGGGGGAAAGCAAACATCAGTCTCACCCAGTTGTGAATAAATGCAAACAACAATAATGACTTAACTAGAAAAACATACCCAGTAGTACCATTGTTATAGAAATGTCATGTTAGTACCCAACTACTTTAAAATTAGATTTGAGACCTCTTCTCAGCAAGATTAAACCTAAAACTTTTAGTTTATCATGACCAAGACCCACTGGCTAGACAAGTCTCATTCAACTAAATGAACACAAAATTAAACTGACTCTTAATGACTATATTTGTATTCATAAGTTAGTGTAACTTTCAGTCCTCATCAGAGAAACATTTTTTTCAGTATGTGCAGTTTCATATAGACATGCACAGTAATTACTGTACAGAGTAAAAGATGGAGGAACACCCAGCCCTAAACAGCTTATCTATATCATATCCCTCCCTCAAAATCACAGAGGTCATTATAAAAGAAGGGTTGGAGAACTTCTAGGAGCCAGAGGTTGTGGATGACTACAGGAAAGCAGTGCTCTGGACACAGCTTAGAAATTACTCATATTAGTTCACAGCGATTGTGACACCATGTACAGTTACTACGTAAGCTCAAACCAGAGAATATCCCAACATGGAGTGGAAATGGGATCATGAATTCCCACCTATAGCTGAGGAACTATTGGCAGTTGATATCTGCTGAGAGAGGGAGACTCAGTTTTCTCTCAGGGCATGTATGACATCTGGTGAATTGTCCATGCTCCAATGTATGGCTATATATCCAATAGTGTATAGGCGTTACAGATTAGACTAGATGTGTTTAAAAGGAGGGGGGACCTCAAAGTTACATAGTTATGGAAGCAGCAGGGCCTTATCTCGGAGAAGATGGTGGCTGGTATATGATCAAACTACACTGCATGAAGTTCTCAAGGAATTATTAAAAACAAAAAATTAATATTAAACTATGGATGATGTTTTTAACCTATGAGAATTCTCATACATTTTTTAAATTCCTTTTAATGAGAGAGATGGTACAAATATTGAGTTTCATGTTTCCTTTATATGAAAAATTGTAATTTTACAGAGTCAGATGTATTTTCTTTGAAATAGTTAATTGTAGCCCATTATGAAATGTTTACAGTAGTCATATACTGTAGTGACTGTAATTTGGTCAGTTATTTTATCCTTGAAAAATTTTCTGACACCAGAGAATGCTAGTATTCTTCAGATTTGCTTGAATATTGATCACTATGATAATAGTAGCTTTCTTGATTCATAATAGTCACTGGAATTTTTGGCCATGAAGAATGTCAGTATAAATTCGAAGCTTAACAAATTGTTTTATTTATCATCATCAGTGAATATTTCAGTTTGTGAATCTTGCAAAATCAAAGCTAGTAGTAATTAACCAAAAGACCTATTCATAAGTGTGCTTATTTACTGGTAACTTTTCTTAGTCATTTTAGTTTTGGTTTCTGGATAACAAGAAACCCATTGTCTTATTGAAGATGACATCTTATTATAATGAGTGTTCAAAATAATAGTGTTTTAAGGACATGCATGTATAAAATTTATAACACCAGGGACAGACTGTCTTATGCTATTCTATAAGCATTTTGGGAGTTCTACCATAGGTCTTTTAAACATTTGTGAAGTTATTTACTCACTGTTTTCAGTCTTTCTGGTTCATCAGGGGCCTCGATGCCCTACATTTATTTTTCTGTGAAACATTTTTATTTGAAGTTCAAGATGAAAGACTTTTTTAGCATTGCTATCAATCATACTTGAAGATGTTTAGATAATGTGATGTAACTAAGCCACCCATAACATCAAGGAAATTTTTTAAGCTTTAGTATATTCTCTATGCCTACTTTTGATTCAAGTTTTATTTATTCAATAAGGTAAGCAAAGAATAATTTCCAAAAGTATAATTTTTAACAATATGTTTTATATTACTTATAAAATAATTAAGGGTAGTCTTTATATTTAAGTGAGAATATTATAGTTAGTACTATACTTAAACATCCTCTTTATTTAAGTAACCAAAAAGAGTCATAAAACATATAACAAAAGGAAAAAATATTTTCACACTTTTTCCATACGATTTTAATTATTACAGTCAGAACACAAGTTTATTTCATTTTCTCTAAGTAAAGATGTGTTTAAATAAATAAATGAGTGGTAATAATATTATTGGATTTTAAATTATGCTAATAACTATGTCAATTACTTTCACACATGCCATTTTTTCCTTCTAAATTTGTAAAGTAAATATGATTTTAGTTTTATCCATTCAGAACCTATATTATAGTATTACACACACTTGAACATACAAGATGATAATTTATAATTAAAAGTGAAATATTCACTCTGATTCCACCTGAGCATAATATCTACATTTAAATATATAGTTTAAGTTGTATGGGTAAATTATAGTTTCTATTACTTTTGTACAGCTGTAACCAAAGTACCGGAAAAAAATTACTTAATTGAGGAGTTAGGGGATTCAGTACATAGTCCTTTGTCTCCATGTCCTTTGCTAAGCATCCTGGCAATGAGAACCAATAGCAGAGGAGGTAATTCATGACAGATAGGAAACACAGTAGAAAGAACTTGGGACCAGAGATAACTCTGAAAAGATGGCATTTGTAATCAACCTTTAACCAATATCCAACTCCTAAAGTTTCAGAACATTCCAAAATTATTGCACCAATTAAATACTTAGCATGAACATGTGAATCTATGGGAGAATTTCTAAATTCATCATAATAATTACACAATTTCTAAATGTGAAGGTTCAGTTAAGCATTATGTACTAGAAATATTGTAGCTAGAGTTTTCCGCCTTGCCCACAGTCAGGACAAATCTTTGTCACCCGCCAGTCCCACAGCCGCTCAGACCCAACCAAGTAAAAACAGAGACTTATTTTGCTTACAAACTGCATGGCCGTGGCAGGCTTCCTGCTAACTGTCCTTATCTTGCTAACTGTGCTTTTATCTTAAATTGATCCATTTCCATACATCTATACCTTGCCATGTGGCTGGTGGCTTACTGGCGTCTTCACATGCTGCTGGTCATGGCGGCGGCTGCAGCGTCTCTGGTCATGGCGGCGGCTGCAGCGTCTCCTTCTGCCTTTCTGTCCTTTTATTTCTCCTCTCTGTTAGTCCCGCCTATCTTTCCTGCCTAGCCACGGTTGATCAGGTTTTATTTATTAACCAATCAGAGCAACTTGACATACAGACCATCCCCCAGCACAGCCAAGTGCAGACCATCTCAAACACCTGCACTCAGGCCCATGGTCCTAATCATCCTCTATACGGACCTGCTGGGTAACGCCACAAAGAACCCAAGAAGGGCTCCCACAGGACATACAGAACATCCCACAGCAAAATATCCTTTGGGTTTTTTAAATTGGTGTCTTTAGAGGTTACTATTACCTCATATTTCTGACTATATAATAGTTTATTCATTACTATGATATGCTGACTTCCTCTCTCTGTAGCTTCTGAAATATTATGTGAGAATGACAGTAGGTGGTGTGGTTACCTAAGAATTTATATGAATACTTTCTAAAATCATAAAGTAAAATGAAAAAAAAACATAAAATAGATGCAACAATGACTAGACTAAGAGTCAGAGGTAACAAGGGATGAGACTCCCATGAATCTTTGCTTTTCTAGATGACATAGCCTTTCCCTTATAGTTGAAACATTTGAATTGTTGTCTCATCTGTCTAGAATATGTTCCTCCAGATATCAGTATTCATGGCCTTTAACAATTTCCTTATATAACAATGCAAAAATGTTCATATGTATCACATTTTCTCTTCATAACTTGTGTTCTGTGGTTGATATACTGTGCACCCCAATAAACTTATCTGGGGGTCAGAGAACAGAACAGCCACTGTATTAAACATAGGTTTAGGCAGTGGTAGCACACACCTTTAACCTTAGCATTCTGGAGGCAGAGATCCATCTGGGTATCTGTGAGTTCAAAGTCACACTGGAAATAGCCAATCATGGTGACACACACCTTTAATCCCAGGATGTGATGGCAGGAAGCAGAAAGGTATGTAAGGCTTGAGGATCAGGAACTAAAACCTTTTTTAAGCTTTTAAGCTTTTGAGCAGCTGAGATCCATTCTGATGAGGACACAGAGGCTTTCAGCCTGAGGAAACAAGATCAGCTAAGGAATTGGCGAGATGAGGTTGGCTGTGGTTGGTTCTGCCTCTCTGATCTTTCAGAATTTGCCCCCAATACCTGGCTCCCGAGTTTTTTATTATTAAGACCATTTAAAATTCATGCTACAGAGTTCTACTCTATTTTTCTCGATATCATTTTTAAAATATCATCATTATGCATGTATGTATACAGATGCATTTCTCTCTCTGCTCTCAAAAAGGTACTCTAGATTGCAAGGGTGTTTTGTGTAGCATTTTATCATTCTTGTATACACAGCACTCATTTTAAAGCAGTTCTTAAACACGGTTGTCACTCATTTTAAGGTAATAGCTTCCTTCATACTAATCTAGATTTATAATTATCTCTTCAAGAGAGACAGAAATGTATTTCACAGTAACTTGCTTATTTTATCATTACAAGAGCATCTAAACAATAGATAAAAGATATTCCAAGTTTAATGCCAATGAATTTTCTTGTCCAGAATGAACTAATGTGTACCAGAACAGCTATTAAACGGTCAAAAGAGAATGGAAGGTGATAAAATAAAGATGAATATATGAGGTGTACATTCAATTCAAAACAAATTTAAAAACTTTAAGAATGTAAAATTGTATAAAAAGAAAAAATCATATAGTGAACACAAGAAACTGAACACAGACATGTCTTAACTTCCTGAAAGGCATTGTTTACAAAGCCATGGAACCATTCCTTACTTAGTGAATTGCGCATTTGTCATATCTAATAACTGCTTCAAATTATATTATAAAACTTTTAAAAATAGTTTGATTTGGAAAAATGTTAGACTTGTGTGCAGTGGTGTCATTAGATTACAAGCATGGAAACACCATAGCCTCTGCAGCTCTTCCATATACCTGTCCCTACATATGCTTCAGTGAACACATTAATATGCACAGCCTCTGTCAACGCACACATACCCATCCATAAAACTACCATAAGTAGAGCGTTTTATAATGCACAGTGGCTGGAGAAGTGACCCAAATGTGAGAGAACATGTGGCTCTTGAAGGGGATCCAGGTGCAGTTTCCTGTGACCACATAGTGTCTCACAACTGTCTTTGTCTCCTGTTCCAAGGGATACTACCCTCTCTTTTGATCTCTTCAGGCACCAGGCACGTACTTAGTGCACATGCATCCATGCAGGAAAAAATATTTATACACATAAAATAAATTAAATCTAATTTTTAAAAACTTTCAAGGCTTTAAAGACATAAGGACTTTACATGAAGTCAGGAAAAAGGTTCTTGTTACTTGTGTTTATCCAACAATAATACAGTTAAAATTCATTTAAAAACATCATTTAAAAGAATAGATGAAAGTAAAAATCAAAACATTCATGAGACTATTTTTCTCTATAGTCACTCTTCTATACATTTTATTAGTAACAACAAGTGAAGATTATAAACCTTTCCAATCAACAACAATGGGCAAAGTTGCAGCCTTGCATCTAACTATTAATGAGTATTCAATGAAATGTGGTGATATTTTATTTGTACTGAAATGTTATTTTAATTTTATGTTAATAAATAAAGTTGCCCTGGGGTCAGAGCTATTAGAGCCATAGTAAGAGCGTGGTGGTTAGAAGAGCTAGGTAGATTTCTGTGTGTTCAGGGATACAGCCAGTATTGGAGACATACGCCTTTAAGACCTGGAGGGCGGTACTTACAGGCAGTGATGAGGCAGTCATGTGGTTGGGTTTACAACCAATGAGAAGGCAGAACAGAAAGATTATTTAAACAGGGACACAGGAAGTACCTCCCTCTCTCGGGGAAGCTAGGAGCACTGCAGGAGGTAAGATTTTATCTCTGAGCTCTGACCTCTCGGCTTTCTCTTTTACATTGGCTCTGTGTTTCTTATTTTAAAAAGACGATTGGTTACATCTACATCTGGCGCCCAACGTGACAAGAATCCATTAAAAACTGCTTGGGGCTGGCTCCCTAGCCGGAGCAGCCGGCTCCCTAGCCCCGGCCCAGGTCTGCTTGGGCTCAGGCTGGACTGTGAGCTGCTTGCTTAAAGCCAGTGCTACAAACAGCTCAGGCCTGCCCTGCTAAACAGGGCCCCTGGCTGTAAAGCCAAGCCTTGACTCGGCTCTAGAGGGAACAAGTGGCTGGCTTTAAGCTTTAGCCGGCTACCCCTTCGCTTTCACTTTCACTTTCACTTTCGCTTTCGCTTTCGCTTTCTCTCTTGCTTTCTCTCTGTCTCTCTGTCTCTCTGTCTCTCTGTCTCTCTCTCTCTCTCTCTCTCTCTCTCTCTCTGGATTCACACCTAGGACACTAGGTGGCTCTTTTGAAATTCGCTCGGATTTCTACTGTTCTACGCAGATTTGGTAAGTCATAAAGGAAAAAATGGGTTTTCTGTGTACATTGGAAGAAAATTGGGTTTTTGAAATTTTAGGCAGTCTGACAATGGAACAACTATATGAGAAGATTAATGTTGATCGAATTATGCAGTTTATCACCATGCTTATTCTCATTTTACTATTTAAAAAGATAGTCGATTTAAGTGCCAGGATAACAGCTTTAGAAAAACCTGTTAATTTTAACAGTGAAGTTGGTTCAAGTTTGGATCATAAGGTTACAGAAAGAAAGCCTGTTTTCACACAGTCATCCTTAATTTATCCTGTAACCGTACAGCAGATGCCTGATCAAATGGCTACACAAAATATCTGGGCTCCAATTGAACTGATGGATTTTAAAAGGTTTAAGGAGGCAATAGTATCTTATGGCATGCATTCCCCATATGTAAAGCAAATGTTAAACTCTTGGTCAACATATAATAGGATTATACCACAGGACTGGCGGGACCTTGCACAAGCTGTTCTGGAACCCAGCCAGAGAATTCAATTTCTAACGTGGTTTAAGGAGGAAGCTAGAAACGTAGAAACACAATGGAGGGATAAAGGAATACAAGTTTGTCAGGATCAGCTTATTGGAGAAGGCCAATATGCTTCAATACAAACACAATGTTTATATGATGTTCAAACTGTAATTTTATGTCGAATGGCAGCCTTGAATGCATGGGACAGAGTTGATGAACCAGGAAAAAAACCTGAGTCATTCACAAAGGTTATGCAAGGCCCAAAAGAATCTTTCACAGATTTTTTAGAAAGACTGGCTTCAGCAGTAAACAGAATGGTCTCAGGATCAGAAGCTAGTAAGGCAATAATTGAAGCTTTGGCATTTGAGAATGCGAATGCAGCATGCAAAAGAATAATCAGGCCGTTAAGGGCAAGATCTGCACCTTTGGAAGATTGGATTAGAGAAACAATTAATGTTGAGGTTGATGAGCATGATACGTGGGTAGGAGAAGTAATTTCAAAAGGTTTGAGGAGTGTTAGATGTTTTGGGTGTGGAAAGCAAGGACATTTTAAAAGGGACTGTAAACAGGTCATTCCTAGAAGCAATGTTTCTTCAAGGAACAATGGCAATAGAATGCCCCTTCCTTCTGGAGTATGCAGAAGGTGTGGTAAGGGAAAACACTGGACCAATGAATGTAGATCAACAAAGGACAGACAGGGTAATCCTTTGCCTCAGTTTTCGGGAAACTCCCAGAGGGGCCTCATGCAGGCCCCCATAGCAAAACCAGTTCAAACTTTTCCTGCAGCTGTAGAGGAAATCCCTGCTCTGAGCGATTAAATAACCAAATGACTATTGGAATAAATCATGCTGGTCAGGATGATGAAACAGAGAGAATAGAAAATTCAGGAGAAAACATAAAGAAAATTTTTTGGCAAACTTCTATTAATGAACAGAGACCAAAATTAACGATAAAAATAAATGGTGTTTTGTTGTCTGGTCTGGTAGACACAGGTGCAGACATTACCATAATTGCACCAGAATTTTGGCATCCAGCTTGGCCTCTTCAGGAGGTAAACGTTCAACTGTTAGGAATTGGGACATTATCTGGAGTGAAACAGAGTGCAAGATGGCTGGAATGTATAGGTCCAGAAGGACAGAGAGGAAAATTAAAACCATATGTCGCTAACATAGCTATGAACCTGTGGGGTCGAGACTTGTTGCAACAATGGAATACTCAGATTAAAATCCCTCCAATCTCAGAAACAAATCATAAACTATCACATGTTGCTGAGAGAAATATTAGAAGGCATTATTTTGAGTGGTCACCAGCCATCCATATTATACAGGAACAGGGCACAACAACTGATAATCCTCCAAAAATACCAACAGCTCTACCTTTAAAATGGTTAACAGACAAGCCTGTATGGGTTCAGCAATGGCCTTTAACAACAGAGAAACTCCAGGCTTTAGAAGAGCTGGTAGAAGAACAGCTAAATGCTCAGCATATTGAACAGTCAACCAGCCCTTGGAATTCTCCTGTATTTGTTATTAAAAAGAAATCTGGTAAATGGAGAATGGTAACAGACCTTAGAGCAATTAACAAAGTAATTCAGCCGATGGGCTCTCTACAATCTGGAATTCCTTTGCCTACTCTGTTACCAAAAGGATGGCCTCTCATAGTTATTGATTTAAAAGACTGTTTCTTTTCAATACCCTTACAAGAAAAAGACAGAGAAAGATTTGCTTTCACAGTGCCTACTTATAATAATTCTCAACCAGTTAAAAGATTTCAATGGAGGGTCCTCCCACAGGGAATGTTAAATAGCCCAACTCTGTGCCAATATTTTGTACAACAGCCATTGGAAGTGATACGTAAAAAATTTCCTAAATCTATAATTTATCATTATATGGATGATATTTTACTAGCTGACTCAAATGCAGATACTTTAGAAGGAATGTTTGAAGAAGTAAAGAAAATTTTGCCTTGCTGGGGATTACAAATTGCTCCTGAAAAAATACAAAGAGGAGATTCTATTAATTATTTAGGATATAAAATAGAGCTACAAAAAATTAGACCCCAAAAGGTGCAAATTAGGAGAGATAGACTACAAACTCTTAATGACTTTCAAAGATTATTTGGAGATATTTCTCATCTACGAACTATTGTTGGGGTAAAAAATGATGAACTGACTAATTTGTTCAAAACCTTAGAAGGTGACAAGGACTTAAATAGTCCAAGAGAATTATCACCTGAAGCTGAGAAAGAATTGGCCTTGGTAGAGAAGAAAGTACATGAAGGGCACGTGGATCGTATTGATCCAAAGCTGGATTGCATTTTGGTTATTTTACCTTCTAGGCATTCCCCTACTGGAATATTAATGCAGAGGGAAGATATTATATTGGAATGGATATTTTTACCAAATAAACCAAATAAAAAATTAAAAACTTATGGGGAAAAAATCTCTGACTTGATTTGGAAAGGAAAATTGAGACTTTGTCAATTAGCAGGAATAGACCCAGCAGAAATTGTCGTACCTTTAACTAAGGAGAACATTGAAAAATTATGGACAGAAAGTGAACCTTGGCAAAGAGCTTGCAGTAATTTTTTGGGAGAAATTAACAGCAAATATCCCAAAAGCAACAGAATTGATTTTATAAAGAGAGCTGATTGGATCTTGCCTCGAATTGTACGGCAAAAACCCATATCTGGAGTTCGTACATTTTATACAGATGCCAACAAACAAGGAAAGGCAGGTTACAAATCAGAAAATTTAAGTAAAGTGGTACAAAGTCCTTATAATTCAGTGCAAAAATCAGAATTGTATGCTATTCTGTTGGTATTAATGGATTTTTCAGAACCTCTCAACATAGTAACTGACTCTCAGTATGCTGAAAGAGTGGTATTACATATTGAGACTGCAGAATTTATCCCTGATGCTTCAGAATTAACTTCACTATTTATTCAATTACAAGATACAATCAGGAAAAGGAGTCATCCTTTATATATAACTCACATCCGATCTCATACTGGTCTGCCAGGCCCTCTAGCACAAGGCAATGATGAGATTGATAAATTATTGATAGGAAATGTGCTGGAGGCCTCAGAATTTCATAAAAAACATCACGTCAATAGTAAAGGTTTAAAAAAGGATTTTCCCATAACCTGGCAACAAGCCAAAGAAATAGTAAAGAAATGTCCTACTTGTTCCTTCTATAATCAAACACCATTACCAGCAGGATGTAACCCAAAGGGTACTCAGAGGAATGAAATCTGGCAGATGGACGTGTTTCACTTTGCAGAATTTGGAAAACTGAAATATGTACACCACACTATCGATACTTATTCAGGATTTCAATGGGCAACTGCTCTGAGTTCTGAAAAAGCTGATTCTGTAATCACTCATTTGCTAGAAGTTATGGCCATTATGGGTATACCTGCACAAATCAAAACTGACAATGATCCATCTTATGTCTCTGTTAAAATGAAACAGTTTTTTGCTTATTACAATATAAAGCATATTACAGGTATACCACATAATCCTACAGGTCAAGCAGTTATAGAAAGGTCAAACAGAACTCTAAAGGATATGCTAAATAAACAGAAAGGAGTAACAAAAACCCCCAGAAAAAGACTGCATAATGCTCTATTAACTTTGAATTTTCTGAATGCCAATGAGAAAGGAACAACAGCTGCAGAGAGACATTGGGTAATAGAAAAAACTACAGAATTAAATCAGCCTATATACTTTAAGGATGTGCTGACCTCAGAATGGAAACCAGGGTATGTATTACGTTGGGGACGAGGTTTTGCTTTTGTTTCTACAGGAGAAGATAAGCTGTGGATACCATCAAAATTGATAAAGGTTCGATTTGAACAAGAAAAACCTCTTAATTAGAGGAGGTGATAGTTCATCAACCAGCATGAACATCCAATTTAAACTAACTTGTACCTATAACACATGTCTTTTCATTTAATCAGATAATAACTGGCCAAAAAGGAACATCCCCAAAGTTAGTCTTGGGGGAAGGTTTTTGTTTTTGTCTTTTAGGAGAATGAAGGTTAAGGAATCTGAAGGACACAAGACAAATGAGACAACTGAAGAAAGGGGACAAATCATCTATCCCAGGAAACAGAGTATATGGGAGTATATGGCATATGGGTATATATTATCTAAAAAATTTTATGTCTTCTTAAATGTTTGTTTCTGCTTTTCTCTAAAGATTTAACACTATTGGTTTTCTAATAGTCCCAGTTCAATTAAAATTTAAAGCTGACTTTGGAGTTGGAGAATGGCTCTCTCCTTCTTCAAACTCAAGCATGTTGTTAAAAGGAAAATGCAAACTCCCTGTATCATGCCAGAAAGAGCCATTTTCTGCTATGGGACAGGACAAAAGCCAAATTAATTAAGGGACTATTCTATTACTAATCTCAACTCTTTGATTCTATTCTGATTCTTTAAACTTTTCTTAAAGTATAAATTTCATATCAAAATTTACAAGATTAATAGATACATATACATTTTAAACTTTGTTAAGATAGGAATGGTCATATAGAGTACTAACTAATTCTAGAAAAAAGGCTTCAATTAGCTGCATATATATGTCTTTGTGTTCGAGTCTCTTATCAGTTTTCTGCAGGAAATCATGGCCAGGCCTAACATCAACTGAAGTCTCCAGGAAGAAAATGGGGCCCCACAACAACAACAACAATTCCACGTGGACAATAATAATATCACTGAACTGACAAACATCATCTACAGATCAGCTTTGAACTACAAGGTGCTCAGAGCAATTTTGAGATGACTAGCTGAGATGATCCAGTCTCAAAGACTACTTGAATAAGGACTTGAGATAAACCCTGAACTTTGGCTTTATACACAGACTGGATAATAATGAAGGATATAGTTACCTTTCCTAGAATTTGACAATTAACCTAAATTTTTCTTTCAGGATAAAGATAACTTCGCCCATACCCAGCAGGAAGCAATTTTAAGAATATGACACCCACATTGCCAAAGAAGTGGTGTGGGGTGGGTGGTTTTTTGATTCTTTTAATGGGTTTTGGGTCTGGGATAATTTTCATTGTTTAGGGGGGTTGGTTACAAGTTGTCAAGGGTTAGGAAAAAGGCTAAGCAAAGGAGATTAGATTTAAGGTTCTTGTTTTTTTTAAAAAAAAAAAAAGAAAAAAAAGAAAGAAAGAAAAGAAAAGAAAAAGACAATTACTAGTTTTAAATACTTTACATTATTACCAACTATTAGGATATAAAGAAATGAAAGTTAGTAGTTAGACATTACAATAGAAATTGTAGTCATATTAGATATGTTTTAAAAATTGAGCAGATGTATTTTAGACAGGTCATCTTCAAACCCTTCAGTGATCTACAGAATATGGCATTTAAAATGTTTTAATAACTTAGAAATTTTTCTTTTTTGAGACATGTCGGCTCCTGGCAGTACCAATCTACTTCAGAGAAAATATGGGCATTGAAGAAACTGCATATGGAGTTAATTTTCATTGTGGCAAAAGTTAGCCACTGGACAACAAAGTATCCTCAAATCAACAGGACAAAATGGACAGACAGAACATGAAACAAAGGACTACTGATTCTTGCCAAAACAAGTGTGGTTATGGCTTTATCAGACGGCATCTTCTGAGGCCAGGACAATATGGCACCATCCCTGAAGTGGCCTTCACAATCCGGAAAAGGTACAGTGTCCTTTTCTTCGAAGGCAGCTGAACAGGCAGTGGGCCGATGGCTTCTGTTGTGCAATGGAACAGCAACGGAAAGCTCACGCCTTTCAATAGTAGACTGGCATTTAATAGAGGGATGTGGAGAAGAAGGGGATGCTGAGATGAAGCCATATATACACTGCCAAGAAGAATGGACAGCTGAATTCAAAAACCATCAACAATTTCCAGAATTTAAAATCCTGAATCATGACATGACACTAGTGGAATTCAGGTGTTTCTGGTACATGGACTGCTCTCACCCAATGTGAGGTTGAACTGTTGACCTTGTGTACAACCTACTTCACAAATGAGTCTGTCAGATACGATAAGCCTATAGGCTGAAGATGATGCCCCAACACTGTGGAGAAACCTCAGGTGACTGTCCAGGCAGCTGGCTGTTTCTGTCAACTCACAAAATTTTTGGAAGCTGCTTTTGTGCACTTCTTGTTTTTATTTTTGTTAGCTAATATTATTTCCTTCTTGGGTCTCTGAGGGAGTTGAAGATTAGTTAGTTATAGTTGAAGATTAATTAGGATAGAAAGTGAATTAGATACATTTTGGACTTACTAAAATAGGATAGATAAGGGAATTATTTTCTCTGATTTGTCAAATATAAATGGACTAGACATCGTTTAGACATTTGTTACTTGTATATATTGTATATAGTTATTGTACTTTTGTATATAGTTTTTCTTTTGTTAGTTATAACCTTTGCCTTTTTTCTTTTTATTAAAATAGAAAAGGGGAAATGTGGTGATATTTTATTTGTACTGAAATGTTATTTTAATTTTATGTTAATAAATAAAGTTGCCCTGGGGTCAGAGCTATTAGAGCCATAGTGAGAGCGTGGTGGTTAGAAGAGCTAGGTAGATTTCTGTGTGTTCAGGGATACAGCCAGTATTGGAGACATACGCCTTTAAGACCTGGAGGGCGGTACTTACAGGCAGTGATGAGGCAGTCATGTGGTTGGGTTTACAACCAATGAGAAGGCAGAACAGAAAGATTATTTAAACAGGGACACAGGAAGTACCTCCCTCTCTCGGGGAAGCTAGGAGCACTGCAGGAGGTAAGATTTTATCTCTGAGCTCTGACCTCTCGGCTTTCTCTTTTACATTGGCTCTGTGTTTCTTATTTTAAAAAGACGATTGGTTACATCTACAATGAAATAATTATATTACTAGAAAATATTCATTTCACTTTTTAAAAAATATGTTTATTGCTGATGAAATGGATAAAAATGAACTCACTTTTGTCATGCAAGATGATTCTTTGAAAATTATATACAGAATAGAATGGTGAATCCAGTTAACTAACATTCACTAATCCAAAAAGTTGGAAGAAACAATTTATCAGCTCTTTTAGTATATTTCAAGAATATGATAAATTGTAGTGCCATGGCCAGCACTTATACAATTTAAGATTTAAAATTATTTCTTCTGTCTAGGGGTCATTATTTTGTTTTGACCAAAACCTCCTAAACACAAATCCTCCCCATCTCCTCAGCATATAGAAGCACCTTTCATTTTCATCTTGGAGATTGCCTTTGACTACCACCTATGAATGTGATCATACTTCAGTTCTCTTTTTATTCATGGCTTACCTGCTTTCACAAAACCTCTTTCAGGTTCATCCTCAATGAACAGTAATTTATTGTGTGTTTGTCCCTCATTCATACATTTGCCCTTAATAGACTCTGTTCACATATCTTTATTGTTGTTAAAAAAAAATTCAGCAAACATTGTAATGAACATGTCCTTTTAACAACATACCTTTTATTTCCTGGCATAAACAGGAGTTCTATCTTGCAATTATTTTAAAGGTTTGTGAATGTGTGTGTGTCTGTGTGTGTGTGTGTGTGTGTGTGTGTGTGTGTGTGTGTGTGTGTGTGTGTGAATATTCTATGTTGTTTCCCTGAGGAAAACTTACATTCCCACTAGCAGTATGAAAATATCCATTCTCTTCACATTCTTTTCAGCAGTTGTCACATCATGTTTTCTTGTGGTGGTCCTTCTAAAGTTACTGACAAAGCATCACTCTATTTCAGATACATTCTTTGATGATTACTGTTGAGAAATTTTCATTTATGTGCTAAGAATATATGCTTCCTTTTGAAAAATTCCATTCTATTTTTTCCAGTTTTTAAAGCATGTGTTAGTTGCTATTCAGTCATTTGAACTCCTCACACATTTTGAGATGAACATGTAGCTAGAGTTTTCCTGCCTTGCCCACAGTCAGGACAAATCTCTGTCACCCGCCAGTCCCACAGCCGCTCAGACCCAACCAAGCAAACACAGAGACTTATATTGCTTACAAACTGTATGGCCGTGGCAGGCCTTCTGTTAACTGTTCCTATATCTTAAAGTAACGCATTGTTACAAATCTATACCTTGCCACGCGGCTCGTGGCTTACCAGCATCTTCACATGCTGCTTGTCCTGGCAGTGGCTGGCAGCGGCTGGCAGCATCTCCTTCTGCCTTCCTGTTCTTTTATTTCTCCTCTCTGTTAGTCCCGCCTATACTTCCTGCCTAGCCACGACCAATCAGGTTTTATTTATTGACCAATCAGAGCAACTTGACATACAGACCATCCCCCAATACAGCCAAGTGCAGACCATCTCAGACACCTGCACTCAGGCCCATGGTCCTAATCATCCTCTATGCAAACCTGCTGGGTAACGCCACAAGGAACCCAAGAAGGGCTCCCACAAGACATACATTAACATCCCACAGCATGAACATTTTATTAGACATGTAATTTGCCAATATTTTCTCCCAATTTACCAGCTGATTCTTTACCATGTTGATCCATTCTCTGTGAAAGTTTTTTTTATCATAATGTAATATGTTTAATTTTTGTATTTCTTAGCTGTTCTTTAGAAGCTATTGTGATGCCTTTAACTTTGCTGTTTGTGCTAAACTGATGAGAACTTTGAGTTCTTTGATGGGTCCATATGAATTTGAATTTTTCTATTTCTATGAAGAGTATTGCTTATATTTTATAATGGTATGTCTCGTACAGATAACTTTTGTGTATTATGGATATTTTAGAAATGTTAATTTGAATTTCCAATTTTTCCAGTATCTATGAATGAAGATTTGACTTTTACATAATGTGGATATTTTTCAATCTAGAGCAGAGAGGATCATTCCTTTCTTCTTTCTTCTTAGTCATTCTTTACCACACTAAGTGGCTTTGTGAATGTAAATGGCTCATCCATTTATCAGTAATTGTGGGGAAAGAGGGAGCTGAGTGAACTACTTTATATTGCTAAAGAAGTTAACATTATCAACTGGAGACACTATGCCAATCATGCAAATAATTGTTATCATGAAGAATAATACTAGATAATATATAGATTTAAAGGGCATGTTGGTCTTTTCAGTAAGATGAAATAGTCAACCTTAATACATACCTGCAAAGACTAAAAGTAATAACAGAATGTATAAAATGTCCTTGGTTCTCAGAAATCCACACAGGTATCAAATTCTGGATAAATGGGGGAAAAGAGAAGTAGTTACGTTAATGATTGCTTTAGAATTATTTTCAAGTCTAAAATATTTTTCTTAGATAAATGTGAATATTCAGTCATCTGTAATTAATTTTAGAATCTCTTTCCTTACATCACTTTGACATATAGTACATATTACTTATTATCTCTAGCTGTAAATTCAGGGCAACTGTGACACTAATATTTACTATATTTTTAAAATAATTCATGTTTCATTTAGGTGCATGTGTGTGTGGTAACACATGCATGGAGGTGATTACAGTAGCGAGAGGAGGGAATCATATTCCCTGACTTCGCATTTACATATAGCTTTGAGCCACTTGATGTAAGTGCTGGGAATAGAACTTTGGTTCTCTGGATTACCACCAAGCACTTTTGAAAGTTGAGCCATTTCTATAGCCCTTCAAAGAGCACATTTTAAAAAATTTGAAATAAACTTTAGGGAATGATGCAGCAAAAATGATAAATTACTTTTTAATTAGTGTCAGGAAGAGGCCCAGTCTACTCTTGAAAATAGGCCTAAAGTTCCTTTCCTTTGTTTGACATTCTCAGAAAACTGCCAAGGTTTTTCTAAGCCATTCTTTATTGTAATGCTATTGTGATACTACATTTACAATTAAAATGACCTTCATGAGAAAGAAGTTTGATAATAATTCTGTGAATAACAAATTATCAAAGACTTTTAGAACATTCTTTTCCAGTATTTAAGAGTAGATTTATAGATGCAAAATATATGTTTTGAACTTGAAATTGAAAGGCCAAATTTGTTATTTCACTATTAGATTAGGCTAAAAGTATGGGCTCTCAAATATTAAAATAGAGAGTTCATAGAGTTCAGGAAAAGGTTTGAGAGATGCCTCATCTCTTTAATAGTAAGCTATGTAAATAAAGAGAAGGATCAGGAATTTAAAAAATCAATTCTGTATAGTTGGTCCACATATCAATTTTACATTAATCAATTAATCAATTGATTTATTCATGTGAAGAGTTGTCATGCCATGTATATGGAGAGCAAAGGCCAAGTTTCAATAGTTGAAATATTCCTTCCACCCTGTGTGTTCTAGCAACCAAACTCATGCTGTCATGCTTTAAAGAAAGATTCTTTAAGGGCTGAGCCATCTCACCTGTCCCCATTTTCATATATTTTTAAAGAAATGGTTGTCCTCATTATATAAAGTGTCAAAAAGTCAGATCACTAATGAATTCATCTGAGGAGGATTCATTTCCTAAATCAAATCAGAGAAAGCAAGCTCTAGAAGCATGAGAGTATTTGATCTACTTTTATCTCTAAACAGTAATTTTGTAATTGTAACATTGTCTCTAAAGAATACATGAATTGCACATGGATAGAGAAAGCATATTCTGTTAAGAATCTGTCAGCATCACTGGGCAAGTTAGAGATTATCACACATTTCTGAGACTCAAGCATCCTCTTTTCAATGACAGTTACAGATTGTAATAGACTAGTCTGTATGATTTTGCATATGATTTTCCCAAATACAACTACATGTTTAAATTCCTTGTCGATTTTCTTACAGAGTGACTATGGACTTGTTTCATTGTTTATTTTCAAGTTTATAATAACTTGAAAGCTTAGTCATGTGATTACCTTATCAGCAGTCTGTGAACACTACAACCATTAGTTAGACTTGTGAAAAAAAATCCATGAATGTACCTTCATTTATGTTCATAGAATTTAAATCAGTCTTTGGACTTTAGGAATCTAAATAACATGCTGCAAATCTATATACATCATGTTTAACAGCATTCTGTAGCACTGGTGGCTAACCTTGTTTTAAAACCTTAAATAAGTATGCCTTTACATTATTTTCTGTGTCTATTTTTCTATTTTTGACCTAATATCTCTTTCATAATACAAAAGTATGGTCTCTTTACAACTCTGACTTAAAGTTTGAAAAGCATTTCAAATAATCTGATACATTTAGAGAAAATCTTCCTTAAATTATTCCTGAAAGCAAGGTAGAATTGTTCTGCTTTCTTTGAAATTTTCCAATGTACTTTGTTCAGGGAAGATTAAATTGATAACAGAACCTCGAGATTTACTCTTACAGCTAAAACTAATTTCTGAACAAATGACATCATCCATCATGGTGGGGAATTACAGCTTCCAGTGTTAAAACAGCATGGTGGACAGATTGTCTAATCTTTCCAGGTTTTAACATCACTGTGGCAGGGACAGCATTTGGCACAGTGCTCTTACCCAAGGGGATAACCTGCAACTCCAGGCTCCCTCAGTGCTAGCCACTCCGCATCTGTGACAGGGACAAGGTGTCATTTTCCACGCTTGTCTGCACGTCTCATCTCAGTGTCCATTTGTGTGAGGATTGATGGCTCTGAAAGTGAGTGGAAAGATCAAGCTACTTTATAATGCTGTGTCAGTCAAATCTCAAACTCCACTAACATTTTAATTTGAGATTTTTGCCCTTGGATGAATGGCCCTTATCAAACATAGGAGATAAGAGGAGAAAAAAGACCTTAGTTCAGTATGCTAGCCTTTCAAGTCACATATTGTGAAAAGAAAGAGATGGAGCTTTAAAATATAGGGAACATGTGCTGATTACCACTAGAAAACTGAGACATTTAAGGATGACATAACTCTTGAAACACTAGACCAGTTGAAAGGATTTGTTCCATTAATTCTTAGACAGTTAGCATTTCATACAGAAAAAAAGGGTAATTAGTACCAGAATTGTCTTCAATCCCTTGAGAAGTTTTTGGCCTTAATACTGCCAAAAGCTGTGCTAACCAAAGGTTACTGTTATTTATTGCCATGGCTTCCATCCTTAATAGGAGTCTTTTCAATAAAAATTACCGAGAAGACTTTTTTGCTTCTTTTTTTAACATCCCAAAATCAATGACTTGAAATAAGTCCATCTGTTAAAGGCTAAAATGGTTTTTCAGAGATATATTTTTGCTGGAGATATAAATTGTCTTTTAAAAGAAAGAAAAGTGGTGAATAATGATTTCATTTTAAGGAGGAAAAGGTGATAAAAAGTTAGGATATAAGAGTTACAAAGAGTTCCATCAGTGACAATGAACAGTACATTGCTGAATAATTAAAATGAAATGGGATTCTTTTTTTTCTTTTTTTATTAATTTTTTTCTTTCATTTTACATATCTACCTGTGTTTTGCTTCCCTTTCCTTCTCCTGCTTCCTCCCACCTACCCCCATCCTACCTCCATCCCCTCCTCATTGAAGGTAAAGCCTCCCTTGGTTAGTCAATACCGGCTGGCACACAAAGTCAGGGCTGGACCTAGCCCCTCCTCCTTTCATCAAGGCTGAGCAATAATGACACACATTTTGAAACTGAAAACTAAGAATCTCTTTTGTTGTAGCAAAAGCATCTTTATATACAGTTCAATAGTACAAGTACACCCAAAAGAAAATGATCTTTGTAATTAATAATAATAAAATACTCATATCTTAGTCTTCATGTAGCATAATAATGACTTGTTAAAGTTGGTATTTATTTCCCTTACATTTCTACTTCAATTATTCATTGTTCATTGCCTATGCTTTATACCTGTCTCCTGTGTGCTGCTGGATATGATGCATTAAACAGTGATATATCTTGATATAAGAAGTTTCTAATGCTGATAATATGCAAAAGGAATAATCAAAAATAGAAGAGAAAAATGTAATACTATATGAGACAAGATATGAGACTGCTTTTGTTTTTGCTTCCCCTTGCATGTACTTATACACATGCACTCACACATTCATACACATGCATACACATATACAAAATTCTTTATTGAAAAACAACTGTGTAGTTTTTTTTTTTTTCAAATACTGAAAATTGGAATTTGGTTTTGGAGAAATAGCTTAGAAGGCACCATTTTACATAAGCCCGAGTACTTGAGTTCAAATCCTCAAAACTTACCTAATGATGTAGATTATTTCAATGTTAGTTTAATGATGCAAAGATGTGTTTGATTAAATAAAATTCACCTGCGGTCAGAAGACTGAGTCATCAACTAGCTGACAGGAAGTGGCAGGGAAGAGCCAGGTGAGAAAGGATTTATAAGGAGGGCTGAGGGCTTTTTGGAGGACATGAGCAAGAAGAGGAAGTGAGCTGCTTGCTATTCAGCCTCTGAAGAGCAGAATTCCACCTTAACCTTTGAATCCTGAGTTCTTTAGAGGGAGACAGTTCATATAAGTTCCCTCTGTAGCTCTGAAAGAGTTGGAGCCAGAGGGAACAGATTTCCTTCTGACTACAGCCCTTGTGACCTGACCACTGCTGGTAGCAACAGAGTAGCAGTTGCTGATTCAGACAACTGTGGTTTAAAAGGCAGCAACCATTAAAATGAAGGACAACAACCTAACAATCTGGGAATGATGGTGCACATACCTGTAACACCAGCGCTAATGTTGGAGCTGAGACAAGAACACTGCTGGGTATTTCTGGCTGCCAGCTCCACTCTAGGTTCAATGAGAGAACTTGACTCAAGAAAACAGGATAGGGGGAAAGAGGATGAGAAACGAGATTCCCTCCTTGACCTCCTCATGCATGTACCTATACACACATGTGCACACACATGCTCTAAGACATGGACAACCCACACCCCAAAACACACATATATACAAAATAAGTAAATTAATTGTTTTAATTTAGTTGAAAAGGAATGCAGTACAAAAGTAATTTCTTTGGTATTCCTTTGGTTATTTTTGGATAGCCCTAGGAATACTCATAGGAGCTGTGCTTCTTAGGAAAGCTAGCTTTGGTCTCTTCAATTGAAGTGAATTTGAAACTATTGAAAATTCAGAATATCTCAGTTTTCAAATTTTCATTTCCCAACCATTTTAAATAAAAAGTCAAAAGAATCCTAACATGGTGAAATATAAAAGACAGTTTTGGTGTATACAATAATTTCCCATTTTTTAGCTTTAAAGCAGTTTTTATACTATGTAAATTCTTACTAAGGATATCTCTTTCCTTATTTAATATAAAAAATTATAAGTGCCCACTTTTCAATATGTTGTCAGGTACAAATGTAAAAGAGAAAGGAAATAATTCTTGTTAATAGTAAGCACTAAGCTATTTTCAACAACTCCAAGGGAAGTCATGTGCTATAACGGCATGTATAAGTTCCTAAAACAATATTCATTTTTTAACTTCCGGAAGGAATCAATGTTTATCCTTGAATTACATGCCTGTGTACTGTTATTCCTCCTGCCCCAAACCAAGCCAGATGTTGCACACTCTTTCTTTACAGGGTCTTTTTCCCAAAATAAAAGTATCACAAAACAACAAAGAGCTTCCCCCAGACAGATTGCAACTTCTCACCAATCCTCACTAGCAGAGAAAATGGTAACATCTGCATTTAAATTACTTATTTATTCAGCTCATCTATATGAAAGTGTACTAAACCTAAAATTCAGTTCCAGAACACTACTTTGGACCTAGAGGACATTTCATTTCATTTAGTTTCCCCAGCAACTTGTCTTTAGTAGCTGTCAAACGAATAACCTACACAGTGCTGGATAGCAACATTGTTCAAATGTAGCATCTTAGAATGCCTAGTAAGAAAATAGACAATAAAGTAAGTCTTTCTTAAATGGTAGGGAATATCATTATATTTGAGAGTGCCTGCCAGCCTATAAGACTATGTTAGCTAAACTGGTTTCCTCTGGCTACAATGACTGCCTTTTACCATCTGTTCATTAAAAACTGTTATTTATTAATGCTAACTAAATGCCTTGATACACGTCCCACATTTTGAAGCATATTCAGTCATTGTTATTAATTCAGTGGGCACCCATGGTAATAAATGTAACATTCCACTTATTAAAATAATATTGCTAACTATCACTTTTACTACTTTAAACATATATTAAAAACTACTAAATCGATGCAGACCTGCTGTTTGGGAGAGATGCCAAAACATAGGATTGGGTTCTTTGTTTAAAAAAACATAAATTTCATCATTTGCTAAGGAGTCATAGGCCAATGTTCCCTGCTGGATAATGAACAGTCAACTTTCTTCAGGATGTTTCTCCTATGAAATTTGCTTCAGTAGATGGCCTCACATTTATGCATCCATTAGGCTCAATGTGTTATAAACAGGAGGGAATGAGGTTGGAAAGGGTCATGGTTGTGGGGTTCTAGGAGAAGTGGAAGAATAAATGGGATATAGTTATGTTAAAAATATATACATGTATGAAACTCTAAGAGAATATGTTTACAATACATCAAAATAAAACTCTCCAAAGTGCAGATTATGGCGAAAGAGGTTTATGGCACGAGTGAAAGAGCATGTCCTAATTTGTGAGTGAAAAATAGGTTAATAGTATATTCTAGACAAAAGGTAACTATATTGTCATCAAAGGCACCAGACTAAACAATGGAAAAACAAATTCTGATTAATTCCTTCCCTCATGACTGGGAACCTTAAATCAGAACCAATACACTGTAAGCCCCAGCCAGCTCTTTCCTATTGTTACCACAGTTTTGCTATGTCGAGAATATACATTCTGTAACTGTGGAATTGTTAATGATGAGTCTTACCTGTGGTTTTTACATTTCAAGTCAACTAGAATTTACTATTTGATTTTATTTCTGTTTATTTTTTAAACATACATGTAGTCAAAACTGGCCTTAAATGTTACATAAAACTCAGGAGAGTTTGATCCCTGATCTTTCTATCTCTATCTTTTATATACCAGGATTACCAACATGTACCACCAGCAACAGAGATTTATCCTTTGTAAATAAAAATCCTAACACACTTTGGTGAGTAAAATTATCTTTCTCTTACTTTTTATAAATATATACATTATGCCTATTGCTGTTTTTCATTTCCTATGTTTGCTTTATTGTAATGAAAAGGCATAACATAGAATATTCCATTAAAATTGTTAGTGTGTGTGTGTGTGTGTGTGTGTGTGTGTGTGCAAGAGTGCATATAAGCATATGTGTGTGAGCATGTGAGCATGTATGTATCTGTCGGTGTGTGTGAACATGAGTCCATATGTGTTTGTGAGCATGTGTGCATGTGTGAATGTGAGCATGGGTCTATGTGTATTTAAAGTTCCATAGTTGATGTTACCTGTCTTTAATACTATCCGTCATGTTTGTCAAGACTAGGTTTCTCAACCTGGAACTGACAAATTCAAACACACTAGATCACTGATAAGCTTCTAACTCCACTTCACAAACACCCAAATTACAGGATACACCACCTTTTTACATGTGAGTGATGGTTCTGAACTCTAATCTGCTGTGGATATCGTTCTGTATAAATAAAACACTGATTGGCCAGTGGCCAGGCTCGAAGTATAGGCAGGACAAGGAAAGAGAATTCAGGGAAGTGGAAGGCTGAGTCAGAGAGACACTGCCAGCCGCTGCCATGACAAGCAGCATGTGAAGATGCCAGTAAGCCATGAGCCAAGTGGCAAGGCATAGATTTATAGAAATGGATTAATTTAAGATGTAATAACTAGATAGCTAGAAGCCTGAGCCATTAAGCCAAACAGTTTAAACAATATAAGTCTCTGTGTTTACTTGGTTGGGTCTGAGTGGCTGTGGGACTGGTGGGTGACAGAGATTTGTCCTGACTGTGGGCCAGGCAGGAAAACTCTAGCTACACTAATCATCATGCTAGTGAAACATCTCTTCAGTTATTCTGTTAAATGTATAGTTTGTATTCTCATTGGTACATTATCGACAGTGGATCTCAGGAATGTACTCCTGATTCTTAAAAGGAACTTCATTCCAATTTCATGGAAAGTAGCTCTCTTATAAACTCAATATAATCATCTTCCTAAGCCCAGTCAAATATCATGCTACGGTGAATCTATCATTTTTAATAGTATAGATAACAATGTGATATTTGCCATTTTGTGACTGTATTATTTATTTTTAATTAACTATTAATTCAATACTAAGTATCCATTGTAAGCATATACCACATTTTCACAATCTATCCATTCTCTGGATAGATATTGACTTCATATTATATCATTGTGATTGCTGTTGTATTGAATATGTGAGTGTTAAATTCTTTTTAATATTTGAATTTTAATTAATTTGGACCAAATTTTAAACAGCATACCTCTGGATTAAATGTGTTGTCTCTTTAATTTTGAGGTATCTCCATGCTCTTTTATGCAGACTCCATCCCATTCATTAATGTTATCAACTGTTACATTTTTGCTTGTTTTAGTTGAATAACAGTCATTCTAATACGTATGAAGAAAAACTCTAGTTTTGATTCACACTCATGTTTATAATGTTTACCTTAATTGTTTTTAGTATAACATTTGAAAATACTCTACTCTTGTTTTCATCTCTATTCGTCTCTAATGGACTAGAATTAACCATAAGCTATAAACTCAAATACTTCATTTGTGTCCCATACTTTTGCGATCCTAAAGTAACAAATTAGAACTAACCATATGGCTTTAAGCAGATAGAACAAAATGATAGTGTTTAGTGTTGAATTGTTCTGTCTGAATTAAATTCAAGGTATCAGTAGGTTATATAGCTCCATTGCTGAATATGCTTCAGTGGCTATGTGTATTGTACATGTGTTTTATGTATGCATGCATGACATCCTGTATGGCAGCTAGAAGTTATTCTAAGTGTGACTTCTTCAATTGTTTCTTATTAATATTGTTTTGTTTTGAGACAATGTTGGCATTGAAACTGAAGGTCAATATTTTGGCTACATTTGCACATCAGCAAGTTCTCCCCACACTATAGATCCTTCTGTCACATATATCCAGTGTTGAAGTTACAAACATGAACCATCACATAGAGCTTCTACACAGATTCTGGGGCTCTGAACTCAGGCCATGGGGATTCACATCGAGTTATTACTCACTCAGATATCTTCTTTACACTTAATATGATTCTTGATTATTGGCATGTTTAACAGAACTCAACCTCTTGCCATTATTAAAACCAAAGTCTCCTTTATCTTTATCTTTATCTATATCTAGTCTCACCACAATGGAAAGAAGGTAGAATTATATTATTCCCATTAAAGTCCAAAGAATGTAGAGAAGAAATAGAAGAGATTAGGGAGTGAGAAAGGGAAGAGCTAGGGTAGGAAAGAGAGAGGAAAAAGCAGGTCAAAGGGAAAGTGAGGAGGAACTGTATGGGAAAGTGAGTAGAGACCAGAAATTTGAAGAGATATTAAGGAATGGAAGATGAGAAAGGGGATGGTAGGAGAGGACAAGGTAGGGTAGAGAAAATTGACTTAAGATAGGCTGATGGCATAAGAAAGATTGGAGGATAACTGAGTTTATAATGTCTAGAAGGAGGATTATCTTCATAACAATGTGTAGCCCCATGATTTTTCTTATGTCTAGAATCCATGAACTATCCAAATTGAAACAAATTTCTTGAGTTTTATTTATTTTTAATTAGACTTGGATTAGGATTATAAGAAATAATTTATTTATTCTGTGTACTCTTAATTTATTCTAATGATGTAACAAGTGAACCTGCATAATAATATCACTTTTGAGAAGCTGATAAAGCATAAAGATTTAAAATATGTTCATCAACATTATTAATTTTATACTTTAATTTTTGGACTGTCCTGTATATGTATAAAAATTATGTATATAGAATATATTCATTTTCCTGTTACTCTCTGTATTCTTCTTCCTTTTGAGATTCTAGATCCTTTCTTTTCTTTAATCTCTTAGTATCTATATCATTAGAAAAAATAATACCCCTCTTACAGTTCATGTTATGCTTTAGCAGGGATAAATATTTCCTTCTCATTTTCACCTTCATCTGAAAGCCTAGTGAATTATTTACTTGTTGTTGCTGTGATAAAAAATCACCTTAATCAACATCTCAGTGCTGGTACTTTGTCTTGTTGGAATCTGTCCCTTTTTTTTTTTTTTTTTTTTTTTTTTTTTTTTTTTTTTTTTTTGCTATCATGGTCTCCATGAGTTTCCATGTGTATCCATCCTTTTGTTTCCACTGTGTTTAATAACATTTCTGTTTTTTCTTCAGCTTATATCTCTGAACCTTCAAAGGAACAGACTGATAAAGACATTCCATTAAGTGTTGAGTGCTCCAAATTCTCTCTACTTAACTGAAATTTTCATTTCATTTTTCTGTACAGCTGAATACTAATCTTTGGGTCAATCAACCGATTTTTTCATTATCCGGTCATCACTTGATGTACATCTAAGCTATTTTCAATTTCTAGAGATTGTGAATATGCCAAAAGTTGTGAGATAATACTTTTGTACACTCGTTTAATAAAACACAAATTGACCAGTACCCAGGCAGGAAGTATAGGTGGGATAAGCAGACAAGGAGAATTCTGGGAAGAGGAAGGCTGAGTCAGGAGATGCCAGCCCACCATCCAGGGAGCAGCATGTAATAGCACACAAGTAAATCCATGGAAAACACAGCAACATATAGATTAACAGAAATAGGCTAAGTTTAAGTATAGGAGCTAGTCAGTGGTAGGCCTGAGCTAATGGCAGAGAGCAGTTTTAATTAATATAATCCTCTAAAACCTGAGAAAGCTTTAAAAAACAAAACAAAAGATTCTAAAACAGCTAAAAACAGCTTCCTAGTTGTTTCTGTCAGGCAAGTTGTGAGCTATGGTATGGTGGGTTTGCAGTGGTGTGCAGCATGGCAGATTCCCACTGTGGTACTCAGTGGCGTCTCCAAGCTTTGCATGTTGCATGTTGGATTTAGCTTCTGCTAGTACAAAAATAAATATGGACAGCTATATAAAGAAATAGTTTTGAGACAGTAATGATAGTATAAATAATAAGCCATGTAAAGATGGATACTGCACAGAGAATCTGGATTGTGTTATCTTTGTTCTTTTTAACTGAAGAAAGACATTTGATTTTAAATGCTGTAGATGTAACCAACCATCTTATTAAATAAGAAACACAGAACCAATGCAAAGAAGAAAGCCAAGAGATCAGAGCTAAGAGCCTTACTGCCTGCTGTAGCTAACCTCTTTAGCCAAGAGACCTCTCCAAAAGAGAGCTACTTCCTGTGTGTTTGTCTTTATATAGTCATTCTGTTCTGCCTTCTCATTGGTTGTAAACCCAAACACATGACTGCCTTGTCACTGCCTGCATGTACAGACCTCCAGGTCTTCTATGGTGTTGAGATTAAATGGGTGTGTATCCAATGCTGGCTGTATCCTTGACCACACAGAGATCTACCTAGCTCTTCTACCAAGTGCTGGGATTAAAGGCGTGCACCACAAATTCCCAGCTCTGCTATGGCTTGCTCTTAGCTCTGACCCCCAAGAAACTTTATTTATTAACATACAAATAAAACCACATTTCAGTACGAATAAAATACCACCATATTTCCCCTTTTCTATTTTAATAAAAAGAAAAAAAGCAAAAGTTTATAACTAAAAAAAGAAAAACTATATACAAAAGTACAATAACTATATACAATATATACAAGTAATAAATACCTAAACAATGTCTAGTCCATTTGTATTTGAAAAATTCAAAGAAAATAATTTCATTATCTATCCTATTTTGGTAGGTCCAAAATGTATCTAATTGACTTTCTATCCTAATTAATCTTCAACTATAACTAACTAACCTTCAACTATAACTAACTAATCTTCAACTATAACTAATTAATCTTCAACTCCCTCAGAGACCCAAGAAGGAAATAATATTAGCTAACAAAAATAAAAACAGGAAGTGAATGCAAGGAACTTCCAAAAAATTTGTGAGTTGACAGAAACAGCCAGCTGCCTGGATAGTCACCTGAGGTTTCTCTGCAGTGCTGGGGCATCATCTTCAGCCTATAGGCTTAGCGTATCTGACAGACTCATTTGTAAAGTAGGATGTACACAAGATCAACAGTTCAACCTCACATTGGGTGAGAGCAGTCCATGTACCAGAGACACCTGAATTCCACTAGTGTCCTGTCATGATTCAGGATTTTAAATTCTGGAAATTGTTGCCAGTTTTTGAATTCAGCTGTCCATTCTTCTTGGCCATGTATATATGGCTTCATCTCAGCATCCCATTCTTCTCCACATCCCTCTATTAAATGCCAATCTACTATTGAAAGGTGTGAGCTTAGTTACTCTTCAAGAATAACTGTTTCAGCTGCTGTTCCATTGCACATCAGAAGCCATAGGCCCACTGCCTGTTCAGCTGCCTTTGAAGAAAAGGGCACTGCACCTTTTCTGGATTGTGAAGGCCACTTCAGGGATGGTGCCACATTGTCCTGGCCTCAGAAGATGCCTTTTGATAAAGGCAAAACACACTTGTTTTAGCAAGAATCAGTAGTTTTTTGTTTCATGTCCTGTCTGTCCATTTTGTCCTGTTGATTCAAGGATACTTTGTTGTTCAGTGGTTAACTTTTGCCACAATGAAAGTTAACTCCATATGCAGTTTCTTCAATGCCCATATTTTCTCTTCAGTAGATTGGTACTACCAGGAGCTGACATGTCTCATAGTCATAACAAAAAAGAAAAATTGTCTAAGTCATTAAAACACTTTAAATGCCATATTCTGTAGATCTCTGAAGGGTTTGAAGATGACCTATCTAAAATATATCTGCTCAATCTTGAAAACATACCTAATGTGACTACAAGTTCTATTGTAATGTCTAACTACTAACTTTCATTTCTTTATATCCTAATAGTTGGTAATAATAACATTCAAGGATCAGAAAATTGCATTATATTGTTAAAAGAATGGTATAAGTACAATTAGAAATATACATATAGCATTTCCTAACAATATCAATTTCAATATATATAATTTGTATACAATATAAAACAATCCAATCCAATGTAAAGTATTTAAAACTAGTAATTGTCTTTTTCTTTTCTTTCTTTTTTTTAAATAAGAACCTTAAATCTAATCTCCTTTGCTTCGCCTTTTTCCTAACCCTTGACAACAACTTGTAACCAACCCTCCTAAACAATGAAAATTATTCCAGACCCAAAACCCATTAAAAAAGACCAAAAAAACCACCCACCCCACACCACCTCTTTGGGAATGTGGGCATCATATTCTTAAAATTGCTTCCTACTGGGTATGGGTGAAGTTATCTTTATCCTGAAAGAAAAATTTTAGGTTAATTGTCAAATTGTAGGAAAGGTAACTATATCCTTCATTATTATCCAGTCTGTGTATAATGCCAAAGTTCAGGGTTTATCTCAAGTCCTTATTCAAGTAGTCTTTGAGACTTGATCATCTCAGCTAGTCATCTCAAAATTGCTCTGAGCACCTTGTAGTTCAAGGCTGATCTGTAGATGATGTTTGTCAGCTTAGTGATATTATTATTGTCCATATGGAATTGTTGTTGTGGGACCCCATCTTCTTCCTGGAGACTTCAGTTGATGTTAGGCCTGGCCATGATTTCCTGCAGAAAACTGATAAGAGACTCAAACACAAAGACATATATATGCAGCTAATTGAAGCCTTTTTTCTAGAATTAGTTAGTACTCTATATGACCATATGTTCAGTTAAACCAATATGTATATGTTAAAGATATTTTGACTTCCAAATTTGGATCTAAGGATATGTTGCTTTGGAAAGAAGCCCCCCCCCCTTTTTTTTTCCACAGGAAGCAAGAGGCGATGGATTTATCCCTGGTTAAGATGGATAAGATTTGATGAGGCCAGAACTTCTGAAACTTAACAGATGTTATCTATCAGCAAAAGTTATAGCTGGTCTTCCCAGGACTTGACCATTATCTCAAAATTTTTCAGGATCCCTATAAGACTACTAGCACCACCTATTAGCCTAGAACACTATGCCCACATTCCCCCAAAAATGGATAATTGATGTTTGTCTTTGTCTAGGTTGTTGGTTACAAATTGTTATTGGTCATAGTCAATCTCTTTCTAAAAGAAGAAAGGGAGATATGATATAGAAATATAGGATAAATAATTTAAATTGCTATCGATTTTAGTTTATTACAAATTTAAGTTAATCTTGTTAAACTGAATGTATATTTCTACTCTTGTTAAAGATGTTTGTGCAGCTCATTTGAAATTATAATGTGTAATTAAGAAATACAGGCCGGGCGGTAGTGGCTCATGCCTTTAATCCCAGCACTCAGGAGGCAGAGGCAGGCAGATCTCTGTGAGTTCGAGGCCAGCCTGGTCTCCAAAGCGAGTTCCAGGAAAGGCGCAAAGCTACACAGAGAAACCCTGTCTCGAAAAAACCAAAAAAAAAAAAAAAAAGAAAGAAAGAAATACAGATTAATAATTAGTCATCCATGATAATCAAACTTATAATCACGTTAGTTTAGTTTTCTAGGTATACATGGATATATTTCAATTAGGTAGATAATTACCAAACACTTCAAAAACCTACAGAATATGGCATTTAAATTATTTTAAAATATTAGGCTTTCCTGAACAATGATACACGTCTGCTCCTGACAGCACCAATTTACTTCATAGAGGAGGATGGGCATCAAAGACACTCCATAAGGAGTTTATTTTTTTTCTTGGCAAAAATAGCTATTTGGGCATGAAAATATTCTTGCCTGGACTGCTTGACAAAATGTTGTATTGACTGGACATGCAGGACCCATAGGAAGGTGACCACTGAACTTTGCAAGGGAAAATGGTCCTTCACATTCCTGCTTCACAGAAGAAACTGACAGATATTTTATGGGACACAGAAAAAAATAGCTGAGAGCCTAGGCCTATGTGTAGATGTAACCAACCATCTTATTAAAATAAAAAACACAGAACCAATGTAAAAGAGAAAGCTGAGAGGTCAGAGCTCAGAGATAAAATCTCACCTCCTACAGTGCTCCTAGCTTCCCCAAAAGAGAGCTACTTTCTGTGTGTCTGTCTTTAAATAGTCTTTCTGTTCTGCTTTCTCATTGGTTGTAAACACAGACACATGACTGCCTCGTCACTGCCTGTAAGTTCAGCCCTCCAGGTCTTAAAGGCGTATGTCTCCAATGCTGGCTGTATTCTTGAACACACAGAGATCTACCTAGCTCTTCTACCAAGTGCTGGGATTAAAGGTGTGCGCTACTGCCGCCACCGCCACCACCACCACGCTCTTGCTATGCCTCTAGTAGCTCTGACCCCCGGGCAACTTTATTTATTAACATACAATGAAAATCACATTTCAGTACAAAGAAAATGCCACCATACCTATGGGCTGAAGATGGATGCCCCAATGTTACAAAAAAACTTGGGTAACTGTCCAGGCAGGCAGCTGTCTCTATGATTGTAGATTTTTGAAAGTTGCTTATAATGCTCTTCCTGTTTACTTAGGTAATATTGTATCCTTCTGAGGTCTTTGATGTAGTTGAAGACTAGCTAGTTATAATTATGGTTTTCCTTGTTTATGATAAGAGATAAGGTACATATGAAAGCTTAGACACACAAATATAGGATAAACAGAATATTTTCTTTAAATTTGACAAATATGAAGAAACTAGATATTGTTTTTTGTTTGTTTTGGGTTTTCTTTGCCATAAATCAAGTTTTATTTTATTTCTTCATCGTTCATTGAACAAGAAGAGTTCAGATGGTTTTAAGGAAGGTAAACCCTGAGATGGAGGCATTAGGAACTTTCATTATACTGGAACCTGAGCAGGAAATAAGTCATTGGTGTGTGGAGCTGCAGAAACAGGGTGTGCATCCTCTCCTACCTGTGGTGAAATTGATGTTAGTTAAAATGGAAAGCATAACTTGTAGTTGAGACTAAATATTACAATTGTAATTCTTGTTTGATAAGTGTTTTGTTGTATAAAATTTTACTATGTTAAAGTTGAAACTTTTCTTTTTAATTAAACAGAAAAGGAGAAATGCTGTGGGATAATGCTTTTGTACACTGGTTTAATAAAACACTAATAGACCAGTAGCCAGGCAGTAAGTAGAGTTGGGATAATTAGACAAGGAGAATTCTGGGAAAAGGAAGGCTGAGTAAGGAAATGCCAGCCCACCATTCAAGAAGCAGCATGTAATGGCACATAGATAAATCCATGGAAAACATGGCAACATATAGATTAACAGAAATGGGCTGAGTTTAAGTGACTCTAGAAAGCCTGAGCTAATGGCCAAGCAGTTTTAATTAATATAAGCCTCTGTGTGTTTACTTGTTTACTCAGTGGCATTGGACCAGGTGGGATACAGGGAAAACTTCCAGCTACAGACAACAATGAAGAAGGATGACCAACCATCTCCATAGTATGATAGAGTCCTTTGATGTTGTGCATAAGAGGTATATAGCTGGATCCACATGGTAGACTGATTTTAAGCTTTTTGAGAGACCTCCACACTGTTTTTCAAATGGACTGTACCATTTCACATTTCTATATGATGGTAGTGGCATATAAACAGATGAAATGTTGATCAATGAAATCAATTGAAGACCCAGACAAAGTTAAATATACCTATGAACACATTCCACACATTTTCTTTGAAATAAGATGCTAAAAATGCACACTACAGAAAAGAAAGCATCTTCAAAAGATGGAAAGACAAAAAGCTCAAGACAACAAAAACAATCCTAAATAATGAAAGAACTGCTGGGGGTCTAACCATCCCATATCTTTGGTGTAGTTGAAAATTTTCTCCAGTCCCATTCAGCCCCAGGCTGCCACAGCCACTTATAAAATAATCACTGAGAGGCTTATATTAATTATAACTGCTTGGCCATTAGCTCAGGCTTATTACTGACTAGCTCTTACATTTAAATTAACCCATAATTCTTATCTATGTTTAGCCATGTGGCTTGGTACTTTTTCTTAGTTCTGCCTTGTCATCTTGCTTCTTTTGTGTCTGACTGATGACTCCTGACTCTGCCTTCCTCTTCCCAGTATTCTAGTCTGATCACTCCATCTATACTTTCTGAATGGCTACTGGCCAATCAGTGTTTTATTAAACCAGTATACAAGAGCATTATCCCACAGCATTTCCCCTTTGTTTAATTAAAAAGGAAGGTTTTAACTTTAACACAGAAAAATTATATATAATAGTTATAAATCAAAAATTACAGACATAGTAGCTAGTCAATTTGTATTTGGCAAAATTAAGGAAAATATTCTATCATCTATCCTATATTTGTGAATCTAGAGTTTCATATCTAATTTATCTTTTATCATAACAAATGAAAATTGTAACTATCTAGTCTTCAACTACATCAAAGACTCCAGAAGTATATAATATTACCTAAGTAAATAGTAAGTACATTGTAAGCAACTTCCAAAAAATCTAGAATGACAGACATAGCTGTCTGCCTGGACAGTCAAACAAATTTCTCCTGCAACATTGGGGCATCCATTTTCAGCCTATTCTATAGGCCTATTCTTTCAGTCACTTTTTCCTGTATCCTGTAGGATGTCTGGCAGTCTCCTCTAGAAGCAGGAACCTGAAAAACCATTTAACTTTGTTTTTGCAAAATTTAGACACTTGCTAAAGCATGAAATGCATCTATAACTGACAGAAGTTGGGTGTCCAAAAACCTGAGACTAGATAGGCCAGAGACTTAATGGAAAGGAAATGCTATTGTTGTTCTAAAGGAACATAGTAATGCAATTACCCCTAATAGTATTTTGCTATACTTATACATCAGAACCTTGCTCTGCCATCATCAGAGAAGTTTCCACCTACAGCAACAGGGGACCAATGCAGAGACCCAAAACTATACAATGTGAAGAGTGAGAGAAATTGGAACACTCAGCCCTGGTGGTGACATATTGTGTACCCTAATAAACTTGCCTGAGGATCAGAGGACAGAGCCAGCCATTAGATTAGACATAGAGGTCAGACAGTGATGACACACACCTTTAATCCTAGCACTTGAGGTCTCATCCCTTTTCCTGAGAAGCACCCAGGCCTTTAATCCCAGGAAGTAATATGGCAGGGCAGAAAAATGTATATAAGGTGTGAGGAAGCAGGAACTCTCTCCATCAAATTCCTTTCCTCAGAGCTCAGGGAATTCTACAGAAGTTATACAGATAGAGAAGGTGGAGGACACCAAGGAAACACGGCCCTCTAAATGTGTGACAACTTGCAAAGGGCCTACATGGGGCTGTACCAGTGGTATCCAATAACTTATAGAAGAGGATGCAAGCCCCAACCACTAGCCCATAAGCTGACTCCAATTTATAACCACTTGCAAACTTAAATTTAGTTTTCTACAAATGAGTTTCACAGAGAAAACAAACCATTCTTTGTAGATGAATTTCTAAACAGTCTTATTAAATAAAAATCACAGAGCCAAATACAAGGGTGCAAGTTGTAGAGATCAGAGCAATAGTCTCCAACTAACCTTAGCTTACCACCTCACCATAGCTTCCCAAGAGAAACTCCTCCTGTCTAACCTGTGCCTTTATTGCCTTTCTGTTTTGTCTTCTCATTGGCTCTAAGCCCAGCCACATGACTTCCTCATCACTGCCTGTCAATACAGACCTCTAGGTCTCTACAGTTGGTACTGGGAATAAGGTGTGTGTCACCACGCTTGGCTGTGTCGTTGAACACACAGAGACTCTGCCTGCCATGTGATCAGATTAAGGGCATGTACTACCACTGCCAGACTTCTGTTTATGGCTGACAATGACCTCTGATCTCCAGGCAAACTTTATTTATTAACATACAAATAAAATATCACGTTTTAGCACAAATAAAATATCACCATAATTCTTAGTTGTTGGTCCCATACCCAGCAGTAATTGGCCAAGACATCTTTGGGGGTTATCTGTCTCATAATGTTGTATTTGGCCTTTGTTTTTAACCATATGAATTTTGCATCTATATTTTGGCTTCTTTTTTTTTTTGTATTCTTGGAATTATGTATGCAAGTATATGTGTTTCTACATGTGCATGTGTTTCTTCTGACTACTCTTTGGCTCTTTTTCTTCTGTTTGTTTAATCATATTGTCATTTGTTTTTATATATAATATTCTTTAGTTGTATGTTTGTTTCTAACTTGAAACAGAAAGAATGTGCATCTGAAGTTGTGGGGAAGTGGGGAGATAATGGGAGGAATTGGAGTAGGGGAAACCATAAGAATATCTTGTGTGAAAAAAAATCTAATTTCAATTGACACATAATTAACATTTCCAGCGCATCTTGGGGCTATGGAAAGCACAACTGGAAAACATTCTGAGTCTATGTTTATCCACTGCGTATCTGACTTGGGAAAACCCTGTAAATTAGATAATGCTAATTCTTGAAGGCATATTAAAATATTTCCAGACACATTAGCTTATGTGTGAAGAAGCTGGCATAAAAACAGGATTCTGATGCTGGGCAGTGGTGGCTTAAAGCACCACTCAGGAGGCAGACACAGGTGGATATCTATAAGCTCAAGGCCAGCCTGGTATCCAGAGCTAGTTCCAGGACGGCCAAGGCTACACACAGAGAAACCCAGTTTCTAAAAAACAAAAAAACAAACAAAAAGATTCTAATCTCCAAACACAATTTATAATCCTATTTTCCTTATATATTATTGGAAATTATTGGTTTACTTCATCTTGATATAGATTCACATATTTACTACATAGTAAGACACACACACACACACACACACACACACACACACACCTAAGTAGCATAGAATTCTTTTTCTAATAGTTATTTTTATTTTATGTGTCTCTCAAATATAAGAAAATTACAAGAGGAGAGAATGGCTTAGAAGAAGTCAGAATATATCAGATAAAATTCCTAAAAAGAAAATAAGTTCTTTTTTAATTTACCACAAAAATAGAAAAAAAAAAATGATTTCTTGACTAAGATATTGACCTGTAGAAATGTAAGTATGTGTCATCATGTACAGGTACATATCTTTTTAAGATTGCAGTCAAAACAGATTTGAATCAAGTAAAGAATTACCAAAAAATTAAAATAAACTATGAATTGTAAGTTAATATAATGCCAGTTATATATTTGTGTATTTCAATATTCATAAAATATGCTTTACTCACACATTTTTAAAATCTGAATTTAAAAGAAATGCCTCTAAGAATAGGTTTTAATTCCAAATTTTAAGTAAATGTATTATTCCCAAAATAAAGATTTTTTTTTGTATCATTTGCTAAAAGTCTCCTTAGAGGAGCTTAATTGGTTTTACAAATTTGAACAAAGCCAGGTAAGCCTCAGGTTCAATTTGCATGCATTCCTCTAAGCCTCCAAATTTGGCATACATTGTACAGTGATAGGCTAAATATGCATGTTACTAATTGGTAGAAATCTCTTCATTATGAGGAGGTTTTGTTCAAACAGATGCAAATACAAAGGTCAGTGTGTCCAGCTGGGTGAAGAATGTTAATCTATGATATTGGCAAATGTAAAGTGCAAGAGGATTAAAGGGGGAGAGACAGATGTGTGGAAGAAGGCATTGTCTGGGAAATGGCTTAGAGTATGCTCAAAATATCATAGAAATGCATTTCATGAAGGCAAGAATGCCAATGACATACTTTAAAATGTGACAATAAAAGTCAAAAGGCCACATTAATTTCATTATAGTCAACACTTTACCCTTATTATGTGATTCAGATATGTATGATGAGAAAGTTGTTTAAGTAGGGTTTAGAAAATTTTGCTGTTACATAAATTAAAATTATTTAATGGATATTAAATGCCAGTATATTTAGTTCCTTAGGTTTAAGAAAATCACACATACACAGAGAAACACCACTCACATATTATATTCATTCAGTGTTATACCTCATACATGTCACAGTTCAAATGTCTTAATTGTACATTGTATTTAAGAAGAGCCCTTTCATTATACATAAACATTATAGCCTTGAAGAAAATTAAATTTATAATATATAACAAAAACTTGATTAAAATTTTAATTTTATATATTTCAATACTAGGATTTTTTTTCAAAAACTTACCAAACTACTATATTAATAGTTATAACTTTGAAAAAAATTACTGTTCTACAATTAAAGATTTATAATTAAGAAATTATGTTAAAATTTACTTTTATATTTTCATATTATTTTTGGATTAAAAAGAATAATATCTCTATTTTTATTCTTCTCCCATAAAATACATCCCGACTGCAGATTCCTCTCCCTCCACTCTTCCCAGCCTACAACCCTTCAGCTTCATTCTCCCCCATCCTCCTTTTTCCTTTATAAAAGAGCAGGCATCCCAGGGATATCAGCTGAACAAAATATGACAAGTTACAATAAGACCAGGCACAAACCCTCTGCTCAGGGCTGGGACAGGCAACCCAGTAGGAGGAAGAAAGTCCCAAGATCAGGCAAAAAAGTCAAAGACAACCCCTCTCCTACTGTTAGGAGTCCCACAAAGCACCAAGCCAACAACCATAGCATATTTGCAGAAGACCTAGCACGAACATATAACAGGATCCCCAGTTGTCATTTTAGTCTCTCAAAGTTTAATGAGCCCTGCTTAGTTGATTCTGTGAACCATGTTCCCTTAACCCCTTGGCAAGTCTTCCTTCCCCTTTTCCACAGGATATCCCGAGCTCTGCCTGATGTTTTGCTGGGGGTCTCCACATCTGTTTCCATGAGTTGCTGTGTAAAGCCTCTCTGATGATGTCTGGACTAGGCACCAATCTATGACTATAGCAGAATATCATTAGGATTCATTTCACTGATTGTTTTGTATTTTTTTGTTTTGTGTTTTTGGATTTTGTTTTTAGTTGTGTTTAGTTATTTCTTAGGTCTCTGGGCTATTCAACATCCGGTTCCTGACCATCCAGGCAGTGTCAGTCATAGGCTCCCTCTCATGATGTGCCCCATGAGCTTCTTACACACACCGGAAAATGTTTCCACATTGTGCTCTGTTTTTCTGCTATGCTTTGTCTAAATGAATCTTGATGAGCAGTTGCCATCCATTTTCATAGGATCCTCTTACCCATGTGGGAAAACCAAGTTCTCAAGGATGACCTCATGCATCATAGTCAGGGTGCAGAGGCTGTTGTGCAATTTAGCACTCACACACATGCACATATGCACGCAGACACACACACACACACACACACAAATAATGAAGAAGGGGCTATGAAATTGGGAGGGAGTTTAGGACACACATGAGAAATTAGGGTTGGAGGGAAAAAAGTATGGGATGCCAATACTGTTAAATTTTCAAAACTATAACCAAATCAATGTACAAATAAGGAAATAATAATACATTTTAAGGAAATTAAATTATACCTGTGAATGGTGAAAACAAAGAGTTACCTTTGAGACAATTATAATAATCTTTATATTTTAATGAACCTATGTATATCATTGTCAAAAAATTTAAGAGTCTCTTTTAATGAAAAGCAAAATATTTAAGTGAGAATGAAATGCAGTCTCACAGTGGATGTTCACATATGTATGTTTAATGGGTAAACAACATCCCATAAAATAACAACAAAGAGTATGACACAGCATGTAAGGCTGTAGAAACTAAGACAGACTTTTCAAGATTCACCATGAATAAGTTTGGGTTCAAGTATGGTAGAAAATCTAGACATGATAATGAAAACCTCATTATATGTACAAGTAATTATAAACAAATGTGTAAATCCTATTGCTAGACTTAGAGAAATTGCAAGATTTTTTTGTTACAGCTGCATGAATTACCACAGGCTGTTTTGTGCTATGTCTAAGTCTTGATGATCAGATGCCTTTGTTTATTATGTTGACAACTGATGATATGAGGAGGTCTATCTGTGTTGTTCTACTTTTTAACTAGCAAGGATATACAAATTAAAACTCTGGTTCGTTTAAATAATTTCAATAGTTCTATTGTGGGGTATTCCCAGTGAAGGCTGGGATATGAGTTTAAGCCAATAGAAAGTCTTTATTAGCTGGCCAGTGACTACACTAGGTGTTGAAGATCCCAGCATGCATTGACCCATTCTAACAATGAGATTTAAGCACAAAACCCATGTTCTTGTTTGAGATACTTCAGGTAACAAGAACAGTTAGCCTAGAAGTGGAAATATAAGGGCCAAAAAGCATAGTTAGTACATTTATTGACTTTCCCAGAACTATACGCTTTTTCTTTAGCTTTGGGGGCTAGTTCTATCTATCTGCTGAATTTTATAGCCTGAATAGTACTTTCATTATGGATTCAGGTTAGCTAAGGTCTGAAACCCTGTTAAAATTTCAACGCTGGAGAACAAATATAATTTTACTGTGATATTATGGTGATATTTTATTTGTAATGAAATGTGATTTTATTTGTATGTTAATAAATAAAGTTGCCTGGGGGTCAGAGCTAATAGCAAGCCATAGCAGAAGCTGGGCGGTGGTGGTGCATGCCTTTAATCCCAGTACTTAGGAGGTAGAGCTAGGCAGATCTCTGTATGTTCAAGGATACAGTCAGCATGGAGACACACGCCTTTAATCTCAATACCAACCATAGAAGACCTGGAGGTCTGTATAGATGGGCAGTGATGTTCATGTTGTTGGGTTTACAATCAATGAGAAGGCAGAACAGAAAGTCTATATAAAGACAAACACACAGGAAGTAGCTCTCTTGCTAGGAAGACAGCAGTGGCAGTGGAGGGTAAGGTTTCTAGCTCTTAGCTATTGCTCTGACTTCTTGGGATTTTTTTTTTTTTTCTTTTTTGGTTTTTCGAGACAGGGTTTCTTTGTGTAGCTTTGCGCATTTCCTGGAACTCACTTGGTAGCCCAGGCTGGCCTTGAACTCACAGAGATCCACCTGGCTCTGCCTCCCGAGTGCTGGGACTAAAGGCGTGCGCCACCACCGCCCGGCCCTCTTGGGATTTTTAACTCTACAATTGGCTCTGTGTTTCTTATTTAAAAAGATGGTTACATCTACATGATGTTTTTTTTAATTATTTCATTGTAGTTGTCTTTCTGTACTTAAAAAATATTTTCAGAAATGTAATTCATAATTTAATCCACTATGGTGGTCAATTAATCAACTTGATTAGATTAAAATATATTTATGTCTTTTAGAAGGCTTATATTTCAATGTGACTCTGAAGGCTTATCAGTGATTCTCGGGCTTATGAGTCACTGAGAATATGGCTTGCATCTTTCAAATATGGCTGACATCAAGAACTTAAATAAAATAGGGGGAAAAGGAGAGGGACACTTGAGCAACAGTACTGTCATTCCTCCAGAGCTGCATCTGTGAAAGTTGAGATGCAGCCTCACCCTGACCACACATTGGAGTCATTGTACACAGTACATAATGAACGATATCCACCTGAGCCTGAAAACAACTAACCATCACTATGCCACAGAATCTCTTTCTTCATCAGTCCTGAATTTTCTTCCTCATTTCCAATAGTCACAGTGTCTCTCTCTCCATCCATCCCCCCATACATATGAACACACACACACACATGCATACACACACAGAAAAAGAAAGAGAGAAATCATTAAACATCATACTTGACAAAATAATAGGAATCTGATTACCACCTTCAGTTTTATCAATATTTTCCAGTTCATTTCTCCAAATTATTTTTCAAGGATTAGTAAAAAAAATTAAAAGTTAGTACTATTCATTTAACTGCAAAAAGTTATTTGTAGCATCTCAGAAGCAAAACTATAGGGCCATCACCCCTCATTTATGAGGCAAAGTGAATAGGATTGTAAGTATGGACCCCTTGTCAGGAACAATACCTGAAATTTAGTGAGATGTCCAGACTCAGTAATCCTCACCTGTGTAAAAGCATAAAAATTCACATAAGCTTTTTAAAAATACTGATGAAATTTTGACTATAAATGTTGATAAATCTCTAAACTAGAGTAATATTTGTTTAAAACAAAAGCTTTTCAACTTTGTAAAATAAATATCAGTCATCAAAATGTGAAGGGCTCATCTAAAACAAGACTGCATAACAATAATTGGGGAACTGGCCTGACATAAGTATCAGAAACTATCATTTTAAAAAGTACAGCAATAATGAATATTATCCTTAATGCAAATTTATGAACAAAAATGGAATCAAAATATGTTCATCAAAAGACACTAATAGTGACAGCAAGAGAGATAAGAAAACTGTTTATTTCTTTGGAAATACTAACATTGACTAAAGATGAAATCAATGAATTTAACACAGTTAAACATGAAATAAACAAATATTTGAAAAAGAAAGTAAATTTTAAACTTGTAAAATATAAAGTTTGTAAAATTTTTATTTATATTAAGATTGTAAAATATAAACTTTGTAAATTTTTTTATTGATATTAAAAATTGTTTTGTGAAATTCATAAAAATGAAAGTACAAGTCACCATATTTGTGCACATTCTGATGCAACATACAGTAAGTAATTTGAGGACAGATTATACAGAGAACAGTTAAATTTCAATATTGAAATTAAATTTAAAGCAGAAGAAAATGTCTAAATTAACTTTTCACTATGGGAAACAAGTTTAAGGAAATATTTAAATATAGAATTTTAAAATTTTGTGTGTATATGTGTCTTTATTGCATGTATATAAGTGAGCTGGACACATTCCTCATACCCATGGATGCCAGAAGAGCATGCAAGAATAGGGTGCCTGATCCTTTGAAACTGTAACAATAGATAGTTTCAAGTTTCACTATTGGTGCTATGTCCCTGTTGGGTCTTCTGAAAGAGCAACCATTAACCACTTAGTCTTTCCATTTTCTTCATTATTATCACAACATTTATTGTTGTAATTGTTGGGATTGTTATTGCTATTTTTCCATACTGAGGATTGAACCTAATATCTCTTGTGTGATAAGCAAACAATCTACACTGACCTACAATCCTAGCTTGTGTGTGTATGTGTGTGAGTGTGTGCCATGAGCAGACATGTGGCATGAAGTGTGTGTGCAGTGCATGGGTGTTTGTATATATGTGATTACAGGTGTATGCTTACATGGGAGAGTGCAGGCAGAACCAAAGTGAGTATTTGGTCTTTTCTTCTCTCACTCTTATTTAGGTAACAATCACAGTTTTCGTACTTTAAATGAGCAGTGATGTATAATTTCTTACAGGTTGGGAACATTTACTTTCTGAATCTCAGTTTTACATTTACACTGTTATTTGTTTGTTTGTTTGTTTGTTTTTTGTTTTTGTTTTGTTTTCACTATTCTATGTTCTCCCGTAAGAATCAAAGTTGTTATTTACTAGGTTCCTACAGTAGCAATGGGCAATAGACCATGGAAATTGAGCATTCCTGGTACAGATGAACCTGCCCTAAAAGCTATCATGTGGTGATTGTTACTTTACAGAGCTTGGTGAGCTCTCCTGCACCACATGTCAGCAACAAACATCTTCAAGATTGATGGCTTTAATTACAAAAGCAATGCTAAGACCCTTGAAGCATTAAAGAATGATATAGTGTTTTCAAATAAAACAAGAGACTATCGTCAGAGTCCATTATTTAACTCATGCATTAGTAGGTTTCCCATGGACTTATACCCTGAGAAACAAAAATAAAAACAAAAAATGCAATATTTATACATTTTACAAGCACTTAATATAATAGAATACTATTGGATAACTTTGAAATATTGTTATTAAAGTATGATTATGAAATAGTTCTGAAATATCTAATAATGAGTTGAACTATCAGTATTATTTGCTTTTAATAACTCAAATTGTAAACATGTTAATCAGTATTGGGAAATTATGGTGCATACTTTCCTGTAGCAATGTGAAATCAGAAAATTATGAACTAGAATAGAGAAAAAAATAAAATTATGTGTGCATGCAAGTCTGTTAAGAATCGTTAAGTGAAGATCAACTTCTTGGTATACATAGGTTACATCTTTCACCTATTGTTTGTACTGACATGCAGGTTTTCATCTCCTGGTAAATCATATGTGACGTTCTAAAGAGCCGTGAGATAACTGAGCAGTCTGTGGGGAGAATTATTGTCTTGGTATTTATTTCAGCTTATTATTTCTAATTAGGTAAAATTTTTCTAATTGTAATGGGATAATAAATTATAAATTGTATCAATGATTAATAAAGAAGTCATATTAAGAAAATATTAATTTAGCCGGGCAGTGGTGATGCACACCTTTAATCCCAGCACTCGGGAGGCAGAGCAAGTCAGATCTCTGTGAGTTCAAGGCCAGCCTGGTCTACAGAGTGAGATCCAGAGAAACCCTGTCTCGAAAAAAACCAATATATATATATATATATATATATATATATATTAAAAGTGTTGAAAGAATCAATGATACAATAGTTGGGAGAGAACGTGGGGCTTTTACTTCTACTGTAAGTTTTTTAAAAATAAAACACAGAATTCTGCTTAGTCTTTCATATATTTAATAAGATTTAATAGTACACAATATATAAATTTTAAACTTCAAACAGTAGAACTATCTTTCTTATGTATATTATAATATTTATTACAAATCTTGATTATATATTTTATGGTTTAAAAGTTAGAGAGACCACAGACATTGATGTGGATGTATGTGGTCAATGTTGTCATCAGAACCATTTGGAAGTTAAGAATCCATGTTCTCACTGACTATAAAGGACAAAGAAGCTACTTTTCCAGTGATCTCGATGACTGCGGATTCACAGTTGAAAAAGACAAAGACAGTCATAGAAGCCTTCTGTGGCAACCTCCCCTCCAAAAAAATGTGATAAGAATTCTGAAATGTGGCTCTGCACCATTGATGGCTCTGACAAGGGTATGGATGGGTGGGAAGAATTCAGTCTTCCTTAAGGGGCTGGCCAGTGGAAGTTTGACCATGTTTCAGTGAGCATACGGGCAATGAAAATTTTTTCTGTTTCCTTTCCTCTGTCTTTGTGTGTGTGTGTGTGTGTGTGTGTGTGTGTGTGTGTGTGTGTGTGTGTGTGTGTGTGTGTCACAATGTGAGAGCAACCTGAAAGGAATGGGAAGTGAATGTGATCAGGGTAAATAATGTGAAATTTCCCAAAAAAAATCAATAAAAATGTGACACTAGAAAAAGAATAGTGGAGAGAATGAACTTTGGAATAAACGATAAAACAACTGACAAACATGAAAGACCATTTTCTTATTTGTGATATTTCCTGTGCTAGAAACCTTCTATTTTACTGGCTTTTGTAACAGACATTTTCTTTTACAGAATTGTTTCATGAAACAAAAATGGGCAATGCTACTTATGATGATTAGATTAGTCCTAATAAATTCCACTGGACATTCTATAACTAAATCTGACCAAAACTCCAGAGACAAATTAGTACCATGTACTTGTGGTAGTCTTACACAGAGACATTATATGGAAGGAATTTAAAAGCCTTGGCAAAAGATTCTTACATATCATGTTATCAAAGTACTATTTGACAAGCTGTACATTTTAAACATGAATTATTCAATCTGAAATTCAATGAAAATAATTTAACATGCTTATAATGGTGAACTAAATTATGACTCAACTATTTTTTTAAAAACTTATTTATTTTTTATTTATAAGTGGTTTTTTTTGCCTTCATTATGCATATACACTTCATGTGTGTATGGTGATTATCTGAAGTGGAATTGCAGATGGTTGTGTTTTGGGAACATGGGTTCTCTATAAGAGTCACTGCTCTTAACAATCAAGCCATCTCTCAAATCTACGGTTTAATTACATTTGTCATAGGTTATCACCCTGTATTCCAAGATGGGCTTCAACTCTATATAGCAGTAATATACCATGAGTTTATGTCAATCTTCCTAATGCTGCCTCACAATTGCTGGCATTATGGAAATGAGATCCTACACCTGGTTTAAAACAAGTGGAGTGGAGTGAGGAGAGGATGAGGGCAGGGGGAAAGGCGGGGGAAGGCAGGAGAAAGGAGGAAGGGGGAAGTGTGGTTGGTATGTAAAGTGAAAAAAATTTAAATCAAACAAACAACAAACAACAGCAAATAATAGCAACAGCAAATCCATGTAGGATTCAAAAACACCCCGCTTTCCAGTTCTCCTGTGTCCGTGCTCTAAAATTCATATGGAGCTGTTTCCATTTGCAGCAAATGCATTGCTTACATGGCCTTAGCAGTCTTCAGCCAAAATGTCCTAAACACAGTTGGTTACATTAGCCTCTCTGAATCTGTTCGATATGTGACTTGTAGCAAAGAACATGCTAAATGAATCAAGTGGTTTCATAATTTACTAATTGATGATCTCTTGATAGTGTAAAAGCATCAGTTAGAATGAAAAAGGAACTTCTATTTTTTCTTTTCTATAAAATCTATTAACTTATCCATGTAAATTTCTAATGTCTAACAAACAAATATTTGAGAATATGTGTGTGTATAGTATTGTATTTTATTGATAAAAATTAGTTTCTCTTATATTTTTTTTATTTCCCAAGATACTTATACCTTCAGTTAATGTCTAAATGTATCCAATAACCACAACCATTAGCTCAGGCTTGCTATTGATTAGCCCTTACACTTAACCTCAGCCAATTTCTGTTCATCTATATGTTGCCACATGTTTTGTGGCTTCACCTGTGTGCCATTATATGATAGTCCCTGGATGGTGGGCTGGTGTCTCCACACTCAGCCTTCCTCTTCCTAGAATTCTCCTTGTCTGCTTATCCCGCCTAAAAAAGCATTATCCCACAGTATTTCCCCTTTTCTGTTTAATTAAAAAGGAATGTTTTAACTTTTAGTTATCCTTCCAAATACTCCATCTTCTACCCTGTCCTCTACCCCCTTCTCATTAAACAAACAGAACATTGTTCTCATTTCTCACTTCATAACTCTATGCTCTAGTCTCCTTCCCTTGAAATCTACTTCCATGATATTATCTTAGTTTCTGGCTCCCAGTACTCCACTAGATTATCCTATATCCATGCACATGCAGGAAATACTGAGTTGTCTCCATGAGATAAAAATGATGACATAAAGCACATGAGGAAAAAGTAATGGGTGTTTACAGGAATATTTGGAGGGGAGAGAATGAATATGGATTTTATCAAATCACTATTTATATTATCATCAATCTATATGTATACACACACACACATATATATAAAATTATCAGTGAAAATACTAACCAAATTTAGAAAGGAAAAAGAAACTTGCAGTATTATTTTAAAAATAATAGAAATTAACTGAACTTAAAATCAAATACTACTAAAGTAGAATTTAAAGAATTATTCTGCCTTTTCAACTATTCAGTCTGTGTAATAAGACAATCAGTCCTTTGGGCATGTATCAAGTAATGGTTTAACTTGATTATTTGATAGATTGTTTTTTGATTATTTATAGTAATATTTCCATAGTGACTGTACCAGTTTACAATCCCACCAACACTGAATGAATATACTTTTTCCCTTCATCTCCTCCAGCATGTTTGGAGGTTGCTTTGTTGATCTTTGCCCTTTTGACAGGAATAATTGAAACTTCAGAGTTGTTTTGATTCACATTTCCCTAATTGCTAGGGAGAACAAACATTTTTTGTGGTATTTCCTAGCCATTCTCTTTCTTTAGAACCCTCTCTTCATGTCCCAGGCTTAAGTTGGAATGAGTTAAATTATTTTTTTAATTGGTTTTACGTATTCTGGATATAATTCTTCTGACAGATGTATAGCTGCCAAAGATCTTTTCCATTTCTGTGGACTCTATCTTTACCAGGTTGATTAGTTGTACATAAGCTTTTTAGTTTTATGAACTTTTACATGTGAAGAGTCAGGATCTATAGCCTGAGGTATCCTGAATTAGTCCATCCGAAGATTCCCCAAGCCTTCTTTACTTTCAATTTATATAAATAATATCTAGTATTAATCAAATAAACATTTTTCCAGTAGGCACATTAATGAAAATTTATCATCACAAGAAATGTATTCCTCAATGAATATTATTCAAATTTTATTTTTCTTATTTACCTCTGTGTGTGTGTGTGTGTGTGTGTGTGTGTGTGTGTGTGTGTGTGTGTGTGTGTGTGTGTGTGTTGGGTAGTATGAGTGCACATTGGCTTTTGTATGACAGAGGAAAACTTGCAGTTTTATATTCCTTCTTTCTGCTATGTCATCCTGGAGAAAAAACTCAGATCTTCAGTCTTGGTGGCAAGTACTTTTACTCAACAAGATATCTTGTTAGCCCTTTTATTATTTTTTGTGTTACACGTTGTTTGGCCTGAACATGTGTCAGTCATGTGCATGTTTTATTAAATTCTGTAAATTCATATAAGGAGCTACCTATTTATACCCAGAAACACCATTGTTCTTTTTGTCACTCATTGTCCATGGGTTTTCAAATCTTTCCACCCTCTGATGCATTGAGATTCCTAGACCTTGGGAAGACATATATATATATGACAGAGTGTTGGTATCTGGAGTATTCAAAGAATTCAAAAAATATATCAAAAAGTAAAGATGTTTGTTTACAGAAACTTCTCAAAAAATAAAACACACATGGCTGAGAATTTATATATATATTCAGCATCCCTAGCTAATAAGGAAATGGAATTAAAATCTACTTTGAGATTTCAATCATCTTACCAAGATTAAAATGGCTAAGGTCCCCCTTCCACCAATAAAGAACAACAAATGCTGGTATATATGCAGTGAAAGATAAATACATAGTACTGATGATGAAAGTGCACACTTTTGCATCAACTATGAAAAATCCACATTTTGTTTCCTAAAAGCTAAAAGTAGATATAACAGTTGATCTAGTTATACCGCTCTTTGGCATATCCCCAATGGACTTTATATCCTACTTTAAAATTATATGCTCATTCATGCTCATTGTTGTTCTGTTTAGTAGCTAGGAAATGGAAACAACTTTTAAGTCCATTAACTGATAAACATGTAATAAAAAATTGGTACAACACGTAGTGGAAGATTATCAAGAGCCTACATGGGTCTACACCAGGTCCTTTGCATATATATTATGATTATTATTATCTTGAAGTTTTTGTAGGACTCCTAAGAGTGGGAGTGGGGGTATAAAAGAGTTTTTCACTTGCTCTTGGGACCTTTTCCTCCTATTGTGTTACCTGGCCCGGCTCTGATGTAAGGTGGGTTTGTGCCTGGTCTTATTGTATCTTGTTATGCTGTGTTCACTTGATATCACTGGGAGTTCTGCTCTTTTCTGAAGGGAAATGGGGGAGGAGTAGATCTGGGAGAGAGAGGAAGTTGTGGGAAACTAGGGGGAGTGGAGTGAGGGAAAACTGCAGCCAAGATGCATTTTATGGAAGAATAAATTTTAAAAAAGAAGAGTATGATTTTTTTTTCAAGTAAATGAATGAAATTGGAAAAATCGTTCCAACAAAAGTAAACCATAGCCAGAGAAGCAAACACTGTATGTTTTCTTGCATTTAAAGATGTTAACCTTGAATTGTCAAATGTATGTGTTCCACTTTAACTAAGCGAAAAGGTCAGGAAAATAGTAAGGGACCATAATGGGGGTGCATTTCAAGGGGTGAGGGATAAAACACGGTTTAAAAAGGAATAATGGTATTGGGAAGATTTAAATGGTTGGACGACATGGCAGGCTACATCACACACACACACACACACACACACACACACACACACACACACACACACGGAGGGGGGAGAGGCTAAAATGCAGTGACTTCATAGTAGGTTAATTAGATGTTCTTGTTAGATACCACAGAATAACAAAAATCCAGTGGCATGGCTGAGTTTTCTCCTTTGATGTGGTTAGCAAATGAAGCCCCATAGACCAAAAACATCACTGTCATTGCCAATGTTCATGGTTACCCTAAAAATTTTATGGTCAGTACCCATTGCTGAAGAAACCACAAACTTGAGTGCGGAGAAATCAAGCTGTTACTAACCTGGAAATGTCATCCACCCTGTTAAGCTTTCATAGTGTTTGAAGATGCTATGTATACAACAAAGTATAAAATGAATACTGTAAGCTACATTAATGACCAGACTATTAAGAAATGCCTGTCTGTGCTATAGTGATACAGACACGATAAGAGTTACCAGACATTTTCTAAGTAAATTTGTTTATACTTGCAAGATGAAATCTATATCTAGCACTGATAAAAGGGACATGAATCTGTGACTAGGCAGGACATGAGTCGCACAGGAAAATCCACTACTGTTAATTTGCTAAAAGGACACAGCTTAAACTGACTCCTAGTGACTTTACATTAAACGCATGTATTTTTACATCTTTCAATCCTTATTAGAGACACTTCTTTTTTAAATAGATGGGGATTAGTACAGAGACCCACACATGTTCAACATATTTCAAATAATAGATTATAGAGTGACCAGTCATATATGGAAATTTATACAAGAAAGAGATTTTGGAAGTTTCTGGAACTTAAAGAGTTTTAGGACCTAAAAGAGATTTCAGATATTTCTGGTAATTTTACAAGGTAGTAGTTTGCATGTGCAAATATCTGGAAAGGCCTAGGGAAATATAGAATAAACTTTAGCTATCTGCCATCCTCTGAAGTTTTTGCCCTTTCTGTAACCCTAGTGTAAACATTGTAAAAAGCATGCCAGAACTGTTGATGTTATAGTTTTAGGACAGCAGCATTGTCCAGAAAAAGAAAATGCATTGTCACTCATCTATACCGATTGCTGAAAATAGTGAGGAAGATTTTAACTTCATTGTAAGAATGTAGCACTTTTTAACTTTCTTTTTTTAATCTGAATGTTCAAAATCAAGAAGCAAACTCATAAAATGCCACAGTTCTTGGGAATATATTCATGGATAGGTGTCTTCCAGACTATATATATATATATATATATATATATATATATATATATATATATATATATATATATATATATATATGTCTCTGTGTGTGTGTGTGTCAATTTAATATATTGATTTTTGGAATGAAAAATTCTATATTGCAACCTATCAGCTTAATGGCAGCCTTTTGCAAATACTACTCATTATACCATTGACTAAGCTGGCCTAAGTGAAAACAGAGGTGTGAAGATTTAGAAGACTCATGAGATCCTTATCAAGACAATATTGATATAATCACTGACACCTTCAGATAGAGGAAAGAGAAAAATGTTTCTTGATTGTTTGTATGCTGTATGTATGAAAGATACTTTCACAACAAGGTAACATGTACTTTAAGGTACAACTTAATTTAACTAATATAATAGGAAGTATGAGTAGAACCAAATAAAAAATCACTGGGCAGTTGTAGAACAATCTTTAGCCTTAGTGATATGCTTTGCTGTGTTTCACATTCTGCCCCTAAAGCTTGATGAGCAAGGTACAATCTCATAAAGCTTCATTATACCATGAGCCACTGTATATTTTTTTGTTTTACTTTCTTTTGTGTGCCAATAATTTATCCTCTTTCCTTCAAAAATCAGTAGGAATTCTGTCAACTTTCTGTAGGATGAGACATCATGAAATGTAGACATAAAAATAAAGGATTAACCAGAGTAAGGTTATTTAATAATGTTTCTTAGGATGCAATTCAACTTAGAACTCAACATTTTTGGTACTTTTTTGTAAGTTTTATTGAGAAAGATAACAAGAAACTATATAATCTAAAGAAAGATGTCTACTAACATAGGAAATCACTGGCAGGAAATAGATCCTTATTCGTTATTTTTATATTTTATAGCAAGAATTTTCATTCAGGCTTCTCAGTGTCAACTTTTTCTCTCTATGATGTCTATAGAAAATCAGAGAACACATCATGTGCATTTTGTATTTTAGTATAATTAACAAAGTACAAAACCAAGTCCAGAATTTGGTTTTGTACCAAGTACAAAACTGAGTTCAGAATTGTTAAACTCTGTTCTTATATTTGTATATTATCTTTTAATATTAAAAATAATTTATTTTTATTAATAAAATAGATCAAACAATGACAGCTGACCATTATGATGAATATAGTATATTAATTTAGTAAGAAAGCAAATGTTTAATTAAAATTTGTAAATTACAGAAAGTCTTATTTGTGTACGGATTTTGGATTTGAAGCCTCCTCACAAGTTAAAAGCCTAGTTGTTCATTTTTGGAGTCATTATGAGGAGTAGAAACTTTACAGTGAGACAGAGTACAAGAGATATGTCCATTATAGGAAGGTATTTTGCCTTTGGTCCCTCTTTCACTGTATTTCCTTTCTACCATGGGTTGAACAGCTCTTCTTTACCTATCAAACCTGTTCACCATACTTCCTTCCATGGATCTAGAAACACCTGGCCCTAGCCACTAAGGATTCTAAACCTTGAACCAGATCCATAAAAAAAGCTTTCCTCCTTTTAAAATGCTCTGTTTTGTATGTTCACTTCTAAGGAAAACTAATGAGAGTAATATTTTATTTCTGTGGTAAGAACTGTAAGTCTGAAAATCTGCCAGAAATTGGCACCTCCAGAAGATGAGTGCCACTGACTACAATGTGGATACTCAGGTCATTTCCAGTGCGATTTTAGAAATCGATGATAAATGTATCATGACAGAAGAAAACAAGTTGGAGTTACTTTAAGAAAGTGATTTATTTTATTGCTTTTTTTTTTTTACAACAGAATTCAAGTAAAATTTTATTTCACTCAAAGGGGGTAATTAGTGTCTCTTTCACCTATCCATTTTTATTAATATACATGCAAAAGTTTTTAGAGAAAAGTTAAAAGCACACTATTGGGGTAATGAAGAACACTGTAAGTGATCTAAGTATCATGCAACTAATAATTCATTAAATGCAGCTATATCACCAAATTAGAATTCTACTCAGCCACTAAGACAAGTCCTGACCAACACTTAACACTGATAGGTCTCAAGAGGATCATTCTGCCTAAAAAGCATATACAGTATTCTTGAAATTACAATATTCTAAAATTGATTAAATTAATGATTGCAAGAGTTTAAGTGCAATTGGAGACAGAATTTGACTATAGCTACAAAGTATAGATTCAGGAAACTTTCATATATCTTAATGTTGTAAGGCAGGTTCATTGGAACATTCCTTCTAAATTGAAACATTTTCTCAAGAGGGAAATTGAGGCTTAACAGCCACAAGTGGTAAAGAAAAGGTCATATATCTGAAAGAACAGAAATTTCAAAGATTTTTGAGGACTGTTACCCATTAGTATAAAAAGGCATAATCAGTTTCTGCACGTGGAGACTATGACCAGTCAAACTGTGAAAAGATGTTCACACTGTGGAGCTGCCTGAACATCTCAGGAAGGGAGAGCTCTAGGCATTCAGGGTTTTCAGGAATCACCCCTTATGTTGATATAGGCTTTCCAGTGATGCACTGCTTTTAAGTTTTCACTGCTCCTGGTGAGTAACTCCCCAGGCAAACTGTTTTTCATTACTTTTGACTGTCACAGAATTATTTTCTGTGGTAGGTAGACCCATGTATTGTATATCACCAGGAAATTCTCACACACACCACTTGTGATTGTCTTCAGATTAATCAACTGATATAACAAAATTACATACATACATGCATACATAAAACTATGTAAGACATGTGAAACAAAAATGAGAATGGTGTTAATAAAAGATGTCAATAATTCCATAATTTTAATAATATACTACAGTAAGGCAGAAGCTACCACTGCAAGAAATTTAGAAAGAGCACTAAAGAACTCTTAATAGTTTGTGTGCATGTACATGTAAATAAAAATGTGTCTTCATATGCATATATACACATGTAAGTTGAGGGCATGGCTTGACATGAATGTCTTCTTTGATCATTCTACATCTGATAGTTTTGAGAGAGGACCTCTCACTGAAACCGAAGTTCATTGCTTTTCTTGGGTTTTCTTTAAAGTGAAGTACAATCTTATGTTGTTGATCCTACAATTTTTATGGATGCTAGGGCTCTGAACTAAGTTCTTTATGCTTACAAATACCTTTAGCAACTGAACAATAATGGCAGATTCTCTTAATATTTGTTTATTTGTTTATGTTTTAGATAGTGACTTGTTATATAGTCCTAACTGGCATGGAGTTTACTATGTAGGTCATATTATAGTCATTTCAGCATTAAAAGGTCAAGAAAAAGCATGGATTTATATTAAAATAGTAAGTGTGAAGATCATATTTTCCTAATAAACAAACATTATTCTTTGATATGCTTTATCAGAAATGAACTACACAGTTACTGGAATGTCAAAACATCCTCAGCTGTTGCATTGTTTGAACCAGAGCCATTATTTACAAAATTAAAAATTACCAAAAAGGATTCATGATTTTTAATTTGCCTAGAGTAACATGAGTGGTGTTTTCAATATTAATTGAAAAGGAGAGTTGAAATGTATAATTTTGATGACTGAATAAATGAATTTGCAGGTAAGTCAGAAAATTTATTCAATCAAAATATCATATTATTGCTAATAAATCTTAAATACTGTTATTATGCAGGAATATTTTTCAATGTATATAGCATTTTTAATCAAGAATCTCCATTAATCCATTTTAATTTGAAATATTCTTAACACAGGAAAAATATTTTCGTTTAATTATAAACTAAAAGGATAAACATAAATTAGAGAAAATAGTAAGATTCAACTATAAATACAAACCTAGTTCAAGTGTAAAATTACTAATAATTTAACAAAAGCATGAAGAAATGACATACATAATATTCAAAATTTACCCACCTTTGTGTGTATTTCACAAAGTTTAGAAAAATGCTGTGATTTATCTATTTTGATCAAGCTTGGATACAACACAACTTTTAGCTCCCCACTGTTAAAAACTAGGCAAAGGAAGTGCTTAGGGCTAACTTCTTTATCTGTGCTACTAAAACTTTATGATGCCATCTAAGCACACCCAGGGTTAGCATTACAACATTTAGAACTGCTTTTGTTCCTCCAATCTGTATCTACCCTCTTTCTTTCTTATAACTTTAAACTGAGCAAACTTTGTATTTGTTTCTAAATGATCATGCTCAACCCCACACTACCCCATAATGAGCTCTTCTAAGTAATTATGGACTTTCCAAATAAAATATTTTTTTAAGAAAGTACTTTACAAATAACTCCTATTTTGGCCTGATAAAGATAGAACTTTATTGAGTCATTTATCTCTTCTCTAGTTTTTATGCTTTGCACTCAACAACATGTAAAGCTGTTTCATTCAAATGAATCACGGAAGAGTTATCAAACTCTTAAAACACATGGACTTCAACCTCTGTAGAGCTATTCAGTGAGAAATGTGGTGATATTGTGTTCCCCAATATATCATGAACCCTAATAAATTTATCTAGAGTCAGGGAACAGAACAGCCACTAGACAGACATAGAGGCCAGAAAATGGTGGCACTCACACCTTTAATCCTACCATTTCAGAGGCAGAGATCTGCGTGGATCTCTGTGAGTTCAAGGCCACACTGGAAACAACCAAGCATGGTACTCAAGCCTTTAATCCCAGGAAGTAATGGCAGAAGGCAGAAAGGTGTCTAAGGTGTAAGGATGAGGAACTATAGCCTGGTTAAGCTTTCAGGCTTTTGAGAAGCAGTTCAACTGAGATCCATTTGGATAAGATAACAGAGGCTTTCAGTCTGAGGAACTGGCAAGGTGAGGTGGCTGTGGCCTGTTCTGCTTCTCTGATCTTCCAGAATTCACCCCAATACCTGGCTCCAGGTTTGATTTTATTAATAAGACCATCAAAGATTCATGTTACAGAGAAACAAAATTTTTATATATTATAAATTTATCATTATGAGTTATATTCATAAAATTGTAAGACATTTTAGATTTTCTTATTATCCTTCACTAGTTTTATTTGATAGTGTTCAGTATGTCATATCTCATTCAAAATGTGTGGGTATAGTTTTTATATGTAAAAATGAATTATAAATTATCCACAATGAACCTATAACCTTTCGAAGACAGAATTACAGCAACTGGACAAAATAAATAATACAATAAAAAAAATACAAAAAAACTTTGAGCTCATAAATGTCTTCATGAGACTAGATAAGAACATTTCAGAGGCACACATTGAGTATTTGTTCCATAGAAAAAGAAATGACACCAAGGTTTATTCAAGGGCACAAAGGGCATAGCAGGCAGAGCTCTAGAACAAAAGACTGGAACTAGTAGCCATGCTATGGACATAATTTCTAGGTTAAATATTTTCCTAAACCATGAACTCTTATGCTCCTCTTCAATGGACAACAGTTCTACCACAAGTACTTAGCCCTGTTCCACCATTGTGAGTGGAATGGCCGAGGCTGATAACTCACCACTTTTTCTCTCGTTCAGATCTTTAACTGTGTTTTATATGTACACATATTCAAATGCACTCCCCAAATAATCAAAATATTTGCCAATTGGATAAGAAAATACAATTATTGAATTATGACTATGTTAGGAATAAATTATAGGGTTTAATGCCATGATAGGGCAAACACAACTGTAGGAACATGTACAGATGATACCTTACATTCAGCTGTTTCAGCAATTCCTGACAAGCAAACCCATGGTTTACTCTGTTGATGTACATCAATATTTTAACACATTGCTCATTTGATTTATTAACATCTCTGCCTGTAACAAATAACAAAAGAGTATAGTAGTATTCTCTAGGACTGCAATGAATAAGCTTCTTTATAATGCTATTTTCTCCCTGTGACACAAATGTCCTCCATTATTTTGTGTGGCCAAGCTTGTATATGAGGAACTACAAAGCATGCCTTTAATGATCACTATATCACAAGTAGTACCAACGATCTCCAGATGAATAATCAAGCTCAGATTGGTCACATCTTACTATAAATAATGGTATTAAATACTGTATTTAATTAAAGATAATTGTAAATAAAGGTAATTGAAGAGATTTGCACAATAATGAATTGCTAGTAGCCATGTCACAGGAACAGTAAGTGGCAATTGAGGTTCTAAGGTAAATTCACCAGTAGAAAAACTCTCTGATAGGTATTGATCTTGTTAAGCAAGGTCACACGGCTACAGACTCTGGAATATTTTTGTCTCTTCTGTACCTTTTCATGTTTCCTGTTATAACCTGTCCCTTGTATCTAACATATGGGTGTGTGGAGTCCCCCACTGCCTGTATTGTGGTGTGTTTATCTCATGAAAATATTCTAATCTACTGGGCATTTTTATCTGTGGATTTTCAGAAAGATGATTCCCCCTTAAGCCGTATCATCTAACTAAAAAAGAGTTTTGATGAATAAAATAAACACTAGGCTATAAAGACCTATGAGTTCCACTTAAGAGCTACCTTCCATCACAGCTCAGATTTAAATTTAGGAAAACATTTTTGTTCAGGAGCCAGATTGGCTCAAATTCCTTTAATCTTAATGCTGAGAAATGAAGTCACAGGTTTTATGTACACAATTAGATAAAACAGGCTTCAAAATAGCTTGAAGTTAGATCAGATGCCTTGCTAATTGTTTTTAAGTCCCTGAATAACAATCTGTATTTTCATAAGCACATAGCTGAGCTATCTGGTTAGGTCATAAATATAAAATACCCCAATTATTGCTAAGTTGACAAATGATTTGTTCCTTGCATCCATTCCTGATCTCAATTTGTGAAAATAAATTCTGACTAGTCTGGGCTACAGAAAGTAATTTGACTCTGTCCCCAAAAAGTAAGGACTACAGATTTTCTTTTGATAGTCAAAAGTCACAGAAAGGACAAAACTTGCATTTCAAGATTTAAATGTCACAGTACCATAATATTGTGCAAATTACCAGCTGAGCTGATACTGAAATATATACAGTACCTGAACCTGATCTAGAGAATCTATGACACCCTTAGTGTCTTTTTGTTTGAAATCTGGCACTCACCAGAGAACTCTGCCAGACAACTCTGAGATCTAAAAGTAATTCAGGATTTATGATTCCTGATAGCAGAGTGTTAGTTAGAAATGTGTACATAGTAGTGAGTTAGTTTAATTTGCCTGCTTGAAAGAATGCAGGGGCAAAATTTGAAATGGCTATATACTCAGATAAGTTGCAAGTACACAATTTTCTCATTTTCTTGGTCTTCTCAGCAGTTTAGGTTTATGATTACTTTAAAATTTCTTGTATGTTTCTCTCTCAAGATAGATAATAAAATAATTGATTCTTTCTTTATAACTACAACTTTCAGTCTGTCAACAAAAGTTTGGTAGAGAAAATATGTTCTTTGCTTGCTCTTGACAGGCTGCTTAGATATATTGCATGAGAGTTGTCATGATGATTATTTTTTTAATTTATTTCTTTACCTATGGTATGTAACCTCTTTATGACTCTTGTGTTGCCTGAAAAAGGTTATGCTGGGGTATTTAAGTGGTGGAGGGACAGGGAACAAAAGAGAGAACAACATGAGAGAATAAAGAAAGGAACCATCAAGAGCATGTGTGTCTTCATTATTCTCTAACCCTCAGAAATGTCATAGCTTTGCTGATGCTGTTGCCTCAATGTTGCCACTGAGGTGTGTATTCTGCCTTAGAGCCTGGACCCCCAAGGCAGTGTTAACGATTTTGTTTTTATATTTTTAGGTAAATTGTTTTACTTGAATATATCTATAAAATTGTGCATTTACTTTATTTGACAATTAACATACACAGTTTTCTTGGTATATTTCTGTAGCCTGCATTGTATATACTCCTCACCATGCTTTAGTTTAGAGACAAAAGAGCAATTTGGCAACAACTGATGCTTGATCTTTTAGAATTATTAGCAAAATTTTTTGGTCACAGAAACATTGTGAGACATGCTAGAGTAGTGACCTAGATGGAATGAAAAGTGTGATGCTGATTAGGCAAATAAAAAAAGATATCACTGCTCTGCATGAGTCATTACCTACCCATTTAATAATGTTCTTGGGCATTACTCACTGATAGACTTTTTTCAGTAACTAATTAGAAGAATACAAATAAAAGGGCAAACAGAGCTCATAATTAGTCCAATTTGATGATAATTTTCCTTCAGAAGAAAATGGAAAAGATAACATTTGAAATTAAAAAATAAATGATACTATTGTAAAAGTCATTAGGAAGTCTTACCAATGGATGGAAATTTTGTAATTTCTAGAATATAACTAAAAAGACCTTTATTGTCATCTTATTTTTTCAGGTATTCACATATGACTTATTTGCCACGATGTCTGCATTACCAGGCTCTATCTTTTTGTGCAGCCAAAACATAATAACAATTAAATATTCTTCATGATTAAGTCCTAAGCAACACAGGAGAAAGTGCTGGATGATATACTCATTGGTTAAGATAATGAATAAAGAAAAAAAAAAGGTCAGACAGCATCTTGAGTCTTTAGCAAAGCTTCCCGCATCTTGCTGTACCTGTTTCCTCTTTGATGTGCCTATCAGTGGGACTTAGAGTCAGTAGAATTTGGATGTTTCAAAGCAAGCCAGGTCTACATTGACAATTCTAGGCTTTAATATATTCTGATAATTGTTTCCCCTTCCTCATTTCTCCCAGTTCTTCCCCACTTGCTCTTCAATATGGATTCACTCCCAGTCTTTCTCTCACTAGCAAACAGTTTCTAAGGAATAATAATACAATATAATATAATATATAGTAAATGCAATACAAAAACTAACACAGTGGAGTTGAGAAAGACAACAGAAGGATAAGAGACAAAGAGAAGGCATAAGAAACAAGGAGTGTTCTTTTGCACACTCAGGAATCCTATAAAAATAATAAAGTGGAAGCTGTAACATATATGCAAACAACCTGGTTTAGATATATTCAAGCCCTATGCATGTTGTCTTAGTTTTCATGAGTTCATATATATGTACTTTGATTCTGTTTATTTAGAGGGCCTTCCTTTCTTGATATTCTCCATCCTCTCTGACTTTTATGCTTCCTCTGCATACTCTTTCACAATTCTCTTGAGCTCTGATGGGAGAGATTTGATGGTAACGTCTCATTTAGTTTAAGTGTTCCAAGGTCTCTCACTCACTGTGTAATGTCTGGCTGTGGGCCTCCATATTTGTTCCTATATGCTCTAGGAGAAAGCTTCTCTGATAATGGCTGAGCAAGGCATTGATCTATGAGTACAGCAGAATGTCATTTGGAATCATTTTATTTCTATGCTCTTTTTGTAGGACAGCATTACTTTGTTTTATCCTAGGTTCCTGGGCTATGCAGTGTCAGGTTCCGAGTCACCCAATAAGTGTCAAGTAGGGGTTCGAACCTTTTAAGTGGGCCTTAAGTCAAATCAGATATTTCTTGGCTACTCCCACAGGGTTGGTGTCCCCATTGTCCTAGTGCATCTTGCATGCAGGACGTCATTATAGATCACAGGGTTTGAGGATGTATTAGTGTTTACATTGCTTTTGGTAGCCTGCAGAGTACCTTCTTGTACAAAAGATGCTATAACATAGAGGTAAAACTCTATAAGTTGTCCCAGATGGATGCTTTCGGTTCAATGAGTTAATAGGTGTTTTCACTAATGATAGGCTTTGCTCTCAGTTTGGAGAGAGAAATACAGTTTTGAACTCAATCTGGATTGGTTGGCAGATCCTATAGGATGACTTTGGCCAATAATTCAGTTAGGTGTAAGCAAATCCACTTACTGGAAACTTCATTTCATGACAGGAAATATCTAAATGAGGCTCTGTCTCTCCATTATTAAGCAATTTCATTTAAGTTGCCTTCTTATGTGTATATATTTTAAAAAGCTTCTACTGTATTAGGTGTCTATACTACCTCTCAAATGGATCTTAATTTTATCTGTCTCACCCCATATTTCCTCCCCTTTTCTCAGCTTCCCTTACCCTACCTTCTTGGTCCTCTTATTCTACCCTCCAATCCATTTATAGCAATTTCTTCCATTTCTCTTACCTAGGGAGTTTTCTTTGTCTCCCGTAGTCACTTATCCTATCCCTCACCTCTATGGTTCTGCATGATGTAGCTTGGTTATCATTTTTATGTAACAGCTAATATCTATGTATAGGTGACTACATACCACATTTGTCTTTATTGGTCTTGGTTACCATACTTAGGTTGATATTTCTAATTCCATCCATTTACATGTGAACTTCATTCTTTTAACAGCTCTATTGTGTAAATGTACCACATTGTTTTTATTCATTCTTATATTGAGGGATATCTAGTACTTTTTTTCCCATTTCTGCCTAATATGATAATGGCAACAATGAACACTGTTGAGTAAGTGTCTTTGTGGTAGGATGAAGCATCCTTTAGCTATATGGTCAAGAGAGGAATAGCTTAATATTGAGGTAAATTGATTTCCATCTTCTTCGGGCACCACCACACTACTTACAAATTAACTGAGTTTCACAAGGCTTTATTTTTATCTGCATTATAGCTGGAGAATTTCTCTCCAGCTCCCGTCAAGTCCCGCCAGTCCTGAAGCCCATTTATAAAATAAACACACAGACTCTTACATTATTTAAACTGCTTGGCCAGTAGCTCAGGCCTATCATTGTCTAGCTCTTACTCTTATATTTAGCTCATTTCTATTAATCTATACTGCTGTGGAGGCCGTGGCTAGGCAGGAAGTATAGGCAGGACTAACAGAGAGGAGAAATAAAAGAACAGGAAGGCAGCAGTCACGGCCTGCAGCAGCTGCCAGGACAGGGGAGATGTAAAGTACTGGTAAGCCACGAGCTGTGTGGCAGGGTATAGATTTGTGGAAATGGACTAATTTAAGCTATAAGAACAGTGAGTAAGAAGCCTGCCACGGCCATACAGTTTGAAGCAATATAAGTCTCTGTGTTTACTTGGTGGGGTCTGAGGGGCTGTGGGACTGGCAGGAGACAAAGATTTGTCCTGATTGTGGGCAAGGCAGGAAAACTCTAGCTACACTATACTTTGCCACATGGCTCGTGGCTAATCGGTACCCTACATTTTCCTTGTCTGGTGGCGGCTCCAGGCAATCTCTCCCTTCCCTTCCTGTTTCCTCTATTCTGCTCTCTGTTAGTCCCACCTATATTTCCTGATGGCTATTGGCCAATCAGTGTTTATTTATACAGAGAGATAGCCACAGCACTGCGTCATATACTTTGCAAGGATTCAAATTCAGGTGTTTGTCATAATGGTGATTGTGAGACATTGTCTCCTAGGTAGTCCAGGATTGCTTTGAACTAAAGGTAATCCTGCCTCAGTTCCTTAGTGCTGGAATTTGAAGATGAATCCCTATACCTGTCACATCAGATGTTTTTTGTGATGATATTTTGTATGTGAATGAATACACTAATTCATTAAAAAAGTCATATTATGGTTTTATTTACTTTTACCATCTTGTTTTTGCATTGACTTATAGAAATCATCTTTGCATTAGACAACAAAAATTATTCTTTATTAATTCTGTGACTGAATGTAGAAAACAAATGAACATGTGCATCATCCAGATTAAAAAAGATAAGATGCAGAATTACCAAAATCAACATTTGATTGTGTGAATACATTTAAGTCCTTTTAGAGTCACAGACTTAGCCAAACAAACCAGTAAGAATATGATTTCTGCTACTCTTGCGATAAAAGTTTGAAATAGTTATTATACTTAAATATCTGCACCACTTTAAATTAGCTACTGTGTTGATCACTATGAAGAGTAATCTTAAAAACCTCCACCTCAGGGCTTGAAGGATAGGTCAGTTTGCAAAGTGTTTGCCCAATAAGGCAAACCCAAATTTGATCCATAGAATCCATGTAACAAAACAGACACAGGAGCAGAGTTCTACCCCAGAAAGCACATAATAAAAGCAAGATGTGGCAGTTTCTGCTTGTAATTTCTAGAGAAGCAGAGACAAGCAGACCCCTGAGCTCATTTTCTATTCATCTTAGCCATTCAGTAAACTCCTGACCAAAGAGATTGTCTCAACACCAGCAACAAAATTACATAAACAAAAATATAAACAAAACTAATGTAGATGGCGCCACTCAGGAATGCCTAAGATTTACCTCTGGGCTCTACACATATGACCTGAGCCAAGATGTTTACCCACACAAATATAGACTAATATGGAAACATGCATACACATGCAATTACACAAAATCGTTCCACCTCATGTTTGTTTCTTGTAAGTGTAAGTGACATAACATATTCAGGGTAGTTACCACTAATAGAAAACAATAAATTATCATTGTTTCCATCAATGAAGAAAACGATATCAAAAGGGCTACTACCAGGAAACATTATCTTTTGAACACAGAATGATAGCTGGACATGTGAACTCAGAGTGCTGAAACTCCATGCCCAAGATGCATGCAAGCCAAATTTCAGTATGGAACAAGGCATTCCATGCACAATCTAGCGATATTAAAAAGTGGTGTTATTAGCTACTGAGATAGGATAGGGAGAAATAGTTTTTTTTTTCCTAAGAGTATTTCTGGGTGGCAATAATTGGTCTTGATGGGTTAAAGAAACAACAAAATAATTTTCTGGATAGGGAAATGGGGCATGGGTGTTGGAAGAGTTAGGTAGGTATACTTATCTACTACTCAAAGAACTAATTAAAAGATTAAAGGTATATGAGATTAAGATATTTTAGCTCATATTTAGTATAAAAACATAAATAAAATATATCCATTGTAACAATATGTCTACAAGATAAATATGAATGTAAAACACAAACCTCAAGCAATTATACAATTCATCTTATTTATTTTTCTAAAAAAAAGAAAAAGAAAATAACATTAAGTCAAAACTAGAAAATATTTGCTCAGAAGACAATTTTAAGAGCATACATTAAAATCATAGTCAAAATTATCACAATAACCTCTGCCAAAAGTAAAAATAATTTAAAAATATAAAGAGGTGAACTAATTATTGTTAAAAGCTATTAGTAGAGGAGAGGAAGAGCATACTGAAAGGAATGTGAAAAAGGTCAGGTAGGTGTGTGTTAGTGGCAACTATTAACAAAAATCTAGGCCACCCTGTTCTTGATATTCATAATAACACACATGTTATTATAAAGTCAACATGCCAATAAGAACTGAAATGTTTAACATGTGTTATGAAAAATAAATCATATTTGTATAATGAGTATTGTCATAAAATAAAACACTTCATGCTGTATTAGCAAATAAAATGACCTCCCTCACAGCATGAGATATGATACAGTTTCTGTGCTCTTGACTAAATAGCACACTATAATTTTTCTCTTGTGGTTCTTTTTCTGCTGAAAAGAAAAAGATGAATTTTGTCTAGGGCAGGAAATACTTCTGATATCTACCAAAATTACTCTTGGTAGAAATTCAAGTAGTAAATATCTTTTTATGGATAATTCATTGATTGAATGTCTGTGTGAAGTAAATGCTTTTTAATATTCATGGCTAATTTATATCTGTGAATATTTTATTAATTTCTGTTTAGTTTGGAATAATGAAATGTAATAACATAGGTCCCAGATACTTCACATTAATAAATCCTTAACAGTAATTCAGTGACAATTATGTGAATTTCATCCAAAGCTTTCTTGATAGAACAATATAATATGCAAAATTCTAATTCTGAAATTCAGGTGAAGAGGCATTTGATTCACTTTTACTTAAATAATTTAAAGTATCTATCAGTAGAGACACATTCATCATGTCTAACACTTTTTATCAAATCATTTGGTTTCAGAAACCAAGAGTGTTCTTCAGTAGCAGGACTCTGGTACTAAAATTGAGTTTGTTCTTCTGTCTGAGATAGATACATGAAATCTGAGTGTTTTTCATTCCTTAGACTTTTAAATATTTATATTAAATCTTTTTAAATTTAATGCAACAGACTTTTATTAGTTCTTTGAGAGCTCCACATATTTTTAATCATGTTCATATCACCTATTCTTCCCAGATGTAATTCCCCCTGCATACTTTTGTATACTATTTTTTTTCAAGATAAATTTGTGATGTTCAAATATTCTTCCACTGCAGCATGGTCATTAGCAATGGCTACATTCTTAGAGAAAACTCTCTTCCCCTTCCAACAGCTAAGATTTGCCACTCTTCATGACAATGGATAGAACTGTGTGTCCAAGCCCCTGCCTTGCTATGATTTGGACTGGCATGGGTTTGCACAAATTTTGTCTATGCCACAAAAGCCACTGAGAATTCACATGTGTAGCTGTCCCGTTGTATACAGAATATAAAATTTCCTTGTCATCATTCACTACCTCTAGTTTCTGTTCTCTTCATTCCTTGTTTTCTGATATGATACCTGATATTTAGGAGGAGTGGTAGAGTATCTTTGTTCAATTTATGGCTGAGAATTCTGCAATGCTTGAATTCTCTGCATGTTGACCACTTGTGTATCACTATGTTAATGAGCAACTACTGAAATTATAAGCTTCTCACATGAAGGTCTAGGAGTATAATAAGTCACTAATAATCAGTTTAATGCTACGTTCATTTAATAGTACAATTTTAGTAGAGTCTTCCCTAAGTTCTATTACATGTCTAGCCAAAGACTTTTAGGTCAATAATCATGTTAGTTATGGTTTTTCTCTTCTGGAACAGAACCCAAATCCAGCCAGTAATTGGTCGTTAACCTCATTGATGTTTGTGCCACTGTTGAAGCAGTGGGCATGTTTTGCCAGGGCAATCATTATTGTTGCTTGAATGGTTTATAATTGGATATGACTAATGATTAGTTATTTTTTTCTGTACTTTGCATTGCACTCTCCAGCACTATGAAAGCTAATCAGTATGGGTGAACTTCTTAGAATCATACCAGCTCACTTTGCTGTGGTCACTGATTGGAATTTTATACTATCTTATTTACATTTATATTGAATGACATATTACAAGATAATATAACAGTTTATTCATGTAGTTTTGCTTTTGTCACTCTGCAAGTTTTTAGGAACATAGATAATACATTTGTTTTGGGTTTTGTTTCTTGTGTATATTATAATTAAAGTTTTATATGGATAACAAATTAATTAAATTTTGTTTGATAATTTATCTGTCTCCAAATGATTCATATTTAGAAGCTTCATTTGTAATTAAATATATAAATAGTGTTTGGGCTAGTTTTGTGTCATCTTTACACAAGCTATGGTCATATGAGAAGTGGGGACCTGAACTGAGAATTTGCCTGCATAAGACCCAGCTGGAGGGTATTTTCTTAACTAACAATGCATAGATTGGGGATGGCACAGCCCATTGTGGATGGTGCCATTCCAAGGCTAGTGATCCTAGCTTCTAGATCAAAATTGAGTAATCTATGATGACCCATCCAGTAAACAGCACTTCTTGATGGCCTTTGGTTCAGCTCCTTTTCTGGGTTCCTGCCCCATTTGATTTTCTGTCCTGATTTCCTTAGATGAAGAGTGACGTGGAAGTATAAGCCAAGCAAACCTTTCCCATACCATGTTGCTTTTGGACATGGTATTGCATCTTACCAACAGTAGTTGTAACAAGGATAGAAAGAGGCACTGGGAGGGTGGGTATTTGCTGAGACAAACCTGAACATGTTGTCTTATGGAGTACTGTAGAAAGATTTTAAAATTTTGTATAAGAAAAACCACTGAGTTTTAAAAGCTTAGTGAACTATTCTGTGGGATCTTGGAAAATAAGAATGTTAAGAATGGTGCAGACTACAGAGGCCTACGTTGTCAAGATTTTGAAAGAAGCAAAGACTACCATGACTTTTGTGTGAAAAAAAAATCTGTGTTGTCCGGTCAGCTGAATCTGAGTACTTAACTATGATTAGTCAGATACCAGAACCAAAAAATAAAAACCATTCTTTTGGTGGGACAGTGGATGTTGGTAGACTAGGGCTGAACAATCAGCATGTGATTATGAAGAGAACATCATCATTGAGGTGAAACCTTATGAAAAGTATTCCTGAGATTCAGCACACAAAAGCTGTGCAACAGAGGTGGCTAAGATTGCACCTCCTGCTTGCAACTAAACTTGGTAGGATAAGAGTAAACAAGCAGTTCTATTTTGAAGGCATGAAGAGGTCATCGAGAGCACCGAGGCTTGTTATTATGAGAGTCTAGGAGAGGGCATTGGAGCAGGCACTCAGTAGTAGTTGAATGCCCAGGATCAAAGGGTTTACTGAGAGAATTTGATGCTTGAAACTATGAAGAAAGCCCAGGAGAAACCACTGATGAAAGTGCAGCACAGTTGTGCCAGAAGACTAGAGCACTTTGGAGATGCTGGTACAATGGAACGGCTACCAAGAACAGCAGCAGTGCTGGGGTGGAGTGAGGTGAGCCAAAAGTGCAAGCTGTATGTACCACAGAGTTGAGTCAGAGAAGTGACCTAAGCCTTTGGAAAAAGTCCAGAAGATGTTCAATGGATTCCAGACATTGGATTTTGAGTTACACAGTTGGAATTTGGTTTTGCTTTGATCTGATTGTGAGTGTGCCCTGGTACTTCCCTCTTGAAATAGAAAGAATTTTATTGATTTTTGATTTTACAGGAGTCAACATTTGAAAGACTTTAAACTTTTAAAGAGATATTTTGGATATTTACAGAGACTTTACATTTTAAAAAAGACTAAGTATTTTAAAGATTTTGGATTTTAATTTTTTTGACTGCTAAATACTGCAGGAATTCAAAATCAGAATGTTTATATTATATTCTTGGTATTGTGATCTTTTTTTTTTTTTTTTTGGTTTTTCGAGACAGGGTTTCTCTGTGTAGCTTTGCGCCTTTCCTGGAGCTCACTTGGTAGCCCAGGCTGGCCTCGAACTCACAGAGATCCGCCGGTATTGTGATCTTAATGTGTGGTCTTGAGGATGAACAAGGAAAGAAATATTATGACTTAACAGTTATATTATTGAGTGACAAGTTGGCAAAGAGTCAGTTGAGCTACTTAATTTTAGATCAGTTTGACACAGGGTAGAGTCATCTGAAGGGAAGAAACTTCAACTGAGAAAATGCCCCTATAAAATTGGATTGTAGGATAATTTTTCATTAGTGATTGATTGGAGATGACCCAGCCCACTGTGGGTGGTGCTGTCTCTGGGCTTGTGATCCTAGGTTCTATAGGAAAGCAACTGACCAAGTCACAAAGAGCAAGCCAGAAAGGACCACTCCTATACCTCTGCTTCAGCTCCTGCCTCTAGCCCCATTTGCATTCCTGTCTGGAGTCCCTTCAATGAGAAACAGTCATCTGTAAGTATAAGCCACACAAGGCCTTTCCTCCCAAGTTCCTTTTGGTCATAGTGTTTCATCACAGCAGTGGAACACTTCGGAACATTAACTAGTATAAGGGTAATTTATATTCTGCATATTGATTAGGGCAGATTCATTTCATCTATCAAAGGCTTGTGGGTAGACAATAAGTTAACAGAAGAAGTCATGCATTTCTATATGAATCTAATTTTTGAACAAGGAATTACATATTGGTTATAAATAAACTAACCAATTATTTCCAACCTGTACATCTTATGCTCCATGGAAGCATGGAAGACATGGAAGAGACTAAAATAAAAGTTTCATTGACTCTCCAGTTTGTCAATTCAATCATTAAACCCTCCCTCCATATACGTCTCATCTAATTTCTTAGGTATGATCAATCTACCTGCCAATCTATATATGTCTTTGTCTATCATCTGCATACCTCTCACATACATCCTATTGGATCCATCCAATCTATCTAATAAAGAAAATGTTTGAATGCTCTTACCATATAACATCATTTTTGTTAAAAATTTTTCATTACTTTAATGACTCTCAGTGGTTAGCATTTTAATGGAATTGTTCCTCTAAAAGTCTTAACTATATTATTATGTGGACAATCTTCTTTGCTTATTAATAAAACAATTCATTTAAGCTGTTTTTCAAGAGAAAGCCATGGAAGTCCAACTCAAGTCATCTTTATTGCTCACATTCTCAAAGAAGCCTTCCATTATAATATAACACATAAGGAAATATGCAGAAATAGAACTGGATAATTCACAACTCATCACAAATACAGCTCAAATTTCTACCATCTAGGTAAGGATATAGAATACTTTCCATACTTTACTGTTTTTAATTCCTGCAAGACACATTTTGACCTCCTATAACACTATCCATAGCACATTATTTCAACTTCAAATGCAATGTAAACTTAAACTAAATGTGAACTTTTATGTGAGCCACTCTATGGGCCATATTCATAGCAATTTTTAATATATAGTCTGTGTGAACTAATCATCACATAATTAGCTAAAATATTTACGCTGTACAATAAACTTCATCATTTCTATACATTCATAAAGCCATCACTACAAATTAATGATGTGTACTTCCAAGATGCCTAAAAGTTCACTGTTGCTTCATAATACTTCCTTCTCATATCCTCCCAGAGATCCTCCTCTCATCACAGACAATTATTAATCAGTTTCTTGGTATTATTTATATTTCAACTATTAACCATATCTAATTTTCATAACTTTACTATAAATTACAGTAAATACAATATATAAATATATATGAGTACACACATACATGCCCATGCAATCCTGGATGTCAGTTCATGAAATGGATCTAAATAGAATTAACTGAGAAGAAAATGAAGTTCAGAGATATTGACCTACAACTTTAATGAAGGTCTTATTATTCCATTATATAGTTAATGTAACTCAATTACCATGAAAAACAATCTCTCCAATAAATTTAAACTTTTAAGATTTGTTCTTATTTTAATTATGTGTCTCTGAGTGTTTCAGTGAGTAGGCATATGAGTATGTGTGCGCATATTCATAAAGAGCAGAAGCATATGATCCCCCTGCAACAGGAGTAACAGAAGGTTTTAAGATGCCTGAAGTGGATTCTAGGAACTCAACCAGGATGCTCTGCAAAAGCAGTGTGAATTATCAACCAATCTCTATGAAAGCTGTATGCATTCTTAAACACTGAGCATCTCTGCAGTCTCTCCACTAAAATGCTTACAATTTTTAATTATGGCAAATCATGTATTTCTGAATTTAAAAGTATTTGCATCACTTAATTACTGGTATACTTGAAACAGAATTGTCCCACTCCCAGTGGGCTCTTTATTTACCAGTGAGTATAGTTGGTATTTCAGATGATAAAAATCAAAGAAAACCATAGCTTGCCATTGCGTATATTATTGAAAAAAATTACACTGTCAATTATTACTTTAATTTTCTAACAGAAATTGACTTATGTATCATATAAAAGTTAACTGATTTTTTTTTAAGCCATAGAAAATGAGAAAAGCAGAATGGATAGACATTATCAATTTAATTTTCTGCTATAACTATAACTGTCTAGTTAGGTTTGACATATTCTTCCTGGCATTCAAATGATGACTATATATAAATATTTGTTATGCATTTGAACCTATAACAGAGTGTGATATATTCCAATAAAATGTTCAGTATGGTTCTTTGAGGTCTTCATTGGAGCAATGAATAGTTCCCAAGCTGCATATTACACATGATTTTCGATTACATACTTCACAAAATGTCCTTGACATTCAAGAGCATACCATCACATTTCACTCCAGGGATCATTTGAAAATACCCTCCATTTGCCTTTAATAATAATGACTTGTTGTATGGAATCCAGATGTCAGCTAATCTAACAAAATATGTACTTGATGGTTTATATTAACTGTTAAATAAAACCCAATAGTAATCAGAAACATTTCTCCCTCCTGTCATGAAATTATTCTCTGTATGTTTCATTTCAGACTATTAATATAAAAGGTTAATACTCTCAGATACTTGATATTATTAATATTCAATGTGCATTAGGAGTGAATCATTTTGCAGACTTTTGGTTTTTAAAGACATTGGTCCATTAATGTAGCTATTTTGCAGGCTTATAAAATTGCACAATGCAGCATTCATGATGTAATTCAAATGCTAAAAGGCCTGTGAAGAATTCCTGCTATACTATACTTTTCTCAACTTTATATAAATGCAGATTCTTACTTTAGAAAATTAATGTGCTCTCTCTTTTTTTAAATTTATTTGATATTATTTCTTATCAAAAAATACTGTTTTAAGTTCAGTTTTCTTTAGTTTCTGCCTCTTTTGGCACCATATATTAAAAAGTACAACCCCGATTTTATCACTGGTACTTTACATGGTCAATGTCCATTATCATATAGATTATTTTTAAATATGGTTAACAAAGTCTATCAGTTGTAAAGTATGCTTCAAATGGGATATGCACTTGTACTAGGTTTCAGGCATAATTCAAACACTGTTACACAGAATCGTTAAGGGGGTTAGGATTTTGGAAATAATGAATTATGAATGGCAATTAAAGTATTGAATATACATTTCGCTTCTGGACCAGAGGTGAGTATCCGGTCCAATCCCGGACCCCATACCTGGGCACCAGCCACTCCTGGGAATACCTGCCCAACTCGGCCCCAGGTTCTGGCCACCGGGCAGGTCCCCTTCTAGCCCCACTGGGAAGGATCCCCTTGTCCAAGCCCCCAGCAGCCCCTGCAATCTCCATGCCCTGCCCCCACACCCATCTGCCGGAGACCCCAGCCAATTCCTGAGACTTAGAGTCCGGTCCCCAGCTCTCATCCTGCCCCTGACTTCCCTTCTGGACCAGAGGTGAGTATCCGGGCCCATTCTGGACCCCACCCCTGGGCTCCAGCCACTCCTGGGAACACCTGCCCAACTTGGCCCCAGGTTCTGGCCACCGGGCAGGTCCCCTACTAGCCCTACTGGGAAGGATCCCCTTGTCCAAGCCCCCGGAAACCCCTGCAATCTCCACACCCTGCCCCCATGCCCATTGGCCGGAGCCCCCAGCCACTTCCTGAGACTTAGAAACCTGCCCTCTGACTTCCCTTCTGGACCAGAGAGGGCTCCCATCATGCCCTGGACTTCCCTTCTGGACAAGAGCTCACATCCTGACCTGGACTTCCCTTCTGGACAAGAGCACACATCCTGCCCTGGACTTCCCTTCAGGATAAGAGCGCCCATCCTACCACTGACTTCCTGTCTGGACAAAAGCTCCCATCCTGCCCCAGTTTCCCATCCACATAAGAGCTTCCATCCTGCCCCGGAGTTCCCATTTTTACAAGGGAGCTCCCATCTGGACAAGAGAGAGAGAATGCCTGAATCTGTCAGCTCTGTCTGAAACAAGTGCACTGATAAGGCCAAGAACGAACCATAAGGAGATGGGCAGACGTCAAGGCAGAAGTACATACAACAAAATGAAGAGCAATACAGCATGACCAGAACCTAGCCCGCCTCCAAAATCTAGACCTGAACATCAAAAATTAGAAGAAGCAGAAGAAAACATCCTTATGAATAACATCATGAAGAAGGTAGAGGCTTGTGTAGAGGAAAAGACAAAAAAAAATGGGAAGAACGCTGTAAACAACTAGAGGAAAGGGCAAACAAATTAGAAGAAAACAATAAAGTCCATGAAGAAAACAATAAAGTACTGGAAGAAAACAATAAAGTACTGAAAGAAAATCATGAAAAAGTAATGAAACAAATAAAGGAAACAGTCCAAGACCTGAAAAGGGAAATAGAAAAAATGAAGAAGACACAAACAGAGGGAATGCTGGAAATAGAAAATCTGAGTAAAAGTCGGGAACTTCAGATGCAAGTATACCAACAGAATGCAAGAGATGGAAGAGAGGATCTCTGGCATTGAAGAGACAGTAGAAGAAATAGATTCAGCAGTCAAAGAAAACACTAAAGCCAACAAAGTCATGAACCAAAATGTCCAAGAAATTTGGGAAACCATGAAAAGACCAAACCTACGAATTATAGGGATAGAAGAAGGTGAAGAATACCAACTCAACGGCATAGAAAATATATTCAACAAAATCATAGAAGAAAACTTTCTCAACTTAAAGAAGAAAATGCTTATGAAGATACAAGAAGCCTATAGAACACCAAACAGACTAGACCCCCCCAAAAAAGTCCCCTCGACACATAATAATTAAACAACTAAATGTACAGAATAAAGAAAGAATATTAAGAGCAGCAAAGGAAAAAGGCCAAGTGACCTATAAAGGCAAACCCATCAAAATAACACCCGATTTCTCAATGGAGACTTTGAAAGCCAGAAGGACCTGGACAGATGTAATACAGACACTAAGAGACCATGGATGTCAGCCCAGACTAATATACCCAGCAAAACTTTCAATCATCATAGATGGAATGAACAAGACATTCCAAGACAAAGCCAGATTCAAACAATACTTATCCACAAATGCAGCCCTACAGAAAGCACTAGAAGGAAAATTCCAACCAAAGGAAGTCAGATACACCCTCACAAACACAGGCAATAGATAAAGCCACAGCAGTAAACCCCAAAGAAGAGAAGTACACACACGATACCACCAAAAATAACAGGAATGAACAATTACTGGTCATTATATCCCTTAATATCAATGGACTTAATTCACCTATAAAAAGACATAGGCTTACAGAATGGATACGAAAGCAGGACCCATCTTTCTGCTGCATACAAGAAACACATCTCAAATTCAAAGACAGACACTACCTAAGAATAAAAGGCTGGGAAAAGACTTCCCAATCAAATGGTCTTAAGAAACAAGCAGGGGTAGCCATCCTGATATCCAACAAAATAGACTTCAAACTAAAATCAATCAAAAGAGATCAAGAAGGGCATTACATACTCATCACAGGAAAGATCCACCAAGATGAAGTTTCAATTCTGAACATTTATGCCCCAAACACAAGGGCACCCACATATGTAAAAGAAACATTACTAAAGCTTAAACCACATATAAAACCCCACACATTAATAGTGGGAGATCTCAACACCCCACTTTCACCACTGGACAGATCTCCCAAATCGAAACTTAACAGAGAAATAAAGGACTTAACTGATGTCATGACCCAAATGGACCTAATAGATATCTACAGAACATTCCATCCTAACAAAAAAGAATATACCTTATTCTCAGCACCCCATGGAACTTTCTTTAAAATCAACCACATACTTGGCCACAAAGCAAATCTCAACAGATACAAAACAACTGGAATAATCTCCTGTGTTTTATCAGACCACCATGGTATAAAGTTAGATTTCAACAACAAAAACTACAAAAAACCTACAATCTCATGGAAACTGAATAATGCTCAACTGAATCACCAATGGGTTAAGGAAAAAATAAAAAAAGAAATTAAAGACTTCCTAGAGATCAACAAAAATGAAGACACCACATACCCAAAATTATGGGACACTATGAAGGCAGTGCTAAGAGGGAAATTCATAGCACTAAATGCCCACATAAAGAAGTTGGAGAAATTTAACACTAGTGACTTAACAGCACACCTGAAAGCTCTAGAACAAGAAGAAGCAAAGTCTCCCAGGAAGAATAGATGCCAGGAAATTATCAAAGTGAGAGGTGAAATTAATAAATTAGAAACTAAGAGAATAATACAAAAAAAAATGAAAGAAAGAGTTGATTCTTTGAGAAAATCAACAAGATAGACAAGCCCTTATCCAAACTAACCAAAAGACAGAGAGAGAGAATCCAAATCAACAAAATCAGAAATGAAAAGGGGGATATAACAACAGACATTGAGGAAATCCAGGGAATTATCAGGTCATATTTCAAAAACCTCTACTCCACAAAACTGGAAAACCTAAAAGAAATGGACAATTTTCTGGATAGGTACCACATACCTAAGTTAAATCAAGACCAGATGAACTATTCAAATAGTCCAATAACCCCTAAGGAAATAGAACCAGTCATTAAAAGTCTCCCAACCAAAAAAAGCCCAGGACCAGATGGTTTCAGCGCAGAATTCTACCAGGTCTTCAAAGAAGAGTTAATACCAATACTCTCTAAATTGTTCCACATAATAGAAACAGATGGAACATTACCAAATTCCTTCTATGAGGCTACAATAACCCTGGTTCCCAAACCAAACAAGGATACAACAAAGAAAGAGAACTACAGACCGATCTCCCTCATGAACATTGATGCAAACATACTCAATAAAATATCAACACAATTCTTCACAGACCTGGAAAGAATAATACTCAACTTCATATGGAAAAACAAAAAAACCCAGGATAGCCAAAAGAATCCTGTACAATAAAACAACCTCTAGAGGAATCATGATCCCTGACTTCAAGCTCTACTATAGAGCTGCAGTAATAAAAACAGCTTGGTATTGGCATAAAAACTAACATGTGGACCAATGGAATTGAAGACCCTGACATTAACTCACACACCTATGAACATATAATTTTTGACAAAGAAGCCAAAAGTGTACAATGGAAAAAAGAAAGCATCTTCAACAAATGGTGCTGGCATAACTGGATATCAACATGTAGAAGGCTGCAAATAGATCCATATCTGTCACCGTGCACAAAACTTAAGTCCAAATGGATCAAGGACCTCAACATAAATCCAGCTACTCTGAACCTGCTAGAAGAGAAAGTAGGAAGTAGTCTTGAACGCATTGGCATAGGAGATCACTTCCTAAATATAACACCAGTAGCACAGGCACTGAGAGAAACAATCAATCAATGGGAACTCTTGAAACTGAGAAGCTTTTGTAGAGCAAGGGATACAGTCAACAAGGCAAATCGACAGCCTACATAATGGGAAAAGATCTTCACCAACCCCACATCTGACAGAGGACTGATATCCAGAATATATAAGGTACTCAAGAAATTAGACATCAAAATGACCAACAGTCCAATTAAGAAATGGGCTATAGAACTAAACAGAGAATTCTCAACAGAGGAAACTCAAATGGCTGAAAGACATTTAAGGAATTGCTCAACATCCCTAATTATCAGGGAAATGCAAATCAAAACAACTCTGAGATACCACCTTACGCCTGTCAGAATGGCTAAGTGCAAAAACACTGAGGACACTCTCTCCCAGTCTTTCACCAGAACCCATGCCCCATTCCCTCCGCTAAAATGGTAGGGTCTTGTATGAGGAGTCAGTAAAGCCCGGTACATTAGTTGAGGTGAGACCAAGCCTCTCTGCCCTACATCAAGGCTAATGGGATATAGAGAGATAGCTCATGCACCAGGGGAGATCTTGAGCCCACTTCCAGGGGCCCCTCAAACAGACCAAGCTATACAACTGTCTCCCATATGCAGAGGGACTAGTCTAGTATCATGTGGGTTCCACAGCTGTCAGTATAAAGACTGTGAGTTCATGCTAGCTTGATACTGCTAAGTTTCTATCTTGCAGACCTGTCCATTGGAGAGAGTAGGATGGTGAAATCTCCCACTGTTAATGATTCTTCTATGTTGAGATGTTCAGGTCTTGTGGTTATAGAACCTCTAGGTTCTTGTGGTGTCATATTGCTGTTTATGCTGTTGCATGTATTCTTGAACCCATCTCTTCCTCCAGTTGGTGCAAGTGGTATCTGTGTCTCAGGAAGCTGCTCTTGATCTAATCAGTACTGGTATTGTTTGAGTCTCAGAGAGCTGCTGGGGGCTTGGTGGATGGATTTGGGGATAGAGTGGGACTTTTAGACTGCAAGGTCCAATGAGGACTGGTGATGGGCAGACCTGCCCATAGGAGTCTTGCCTGCAGCTGGGACTGCAAAGGGTGGGGACAGGGGTCACAGGGACTAGGGCCTACCTACTGGGCTGATTGTCTGGGAGAACAGTTATTTGTCCCTTGGTCCAGTCGGAGATGGCATAGTCTATATCTCAGGGAGGTCTCGGGGGATGGGTGAGCTTGGAGGATGGAGTGGGGCTAGTAGATTACATTGTCTGCTGGGGGTTTATGGTGGTCAGATCTACCTGCAGGAGTCTTACCTGCTGGCCTGCAACTAGGGATGCAATGGGTTGAGAAAGGGGGATATGGGTTGTGCCTCAGGGCCTAGGTCTTAGAAACGGGTGACTGACTTGGAGAGCAGTCATTTGCTTCTTGGTCCAATTGGTGCTGGCAGAGTCTCTGTCTCAGGGAATGGCTATAGTCTTGGGAAATGGACAGGTTTCAGGGATGGAGTGGGGCTTGTAGATTACAGGGTCTATTGTGGGTGCTGGTGGGCAGGCCTGCCTGCAGGGTTCTTGCCTATTGGCTTGAAATGGAGGCAGCAATATATGAGGGTAGGGAAGCATGGTTTTTGCCCCTGTGCCTGGGTTCTAGAGGCTGGGATGACTGGACAATAACTCTCTTCTTGGTCTAATTGGAGCTGGCAGAGTTTGTGTCCCAGGAAACAGCTGTAGTCTTAGGACATAGGTGGGTTTGGAGGACAGAATAGGGCTTATATAGTAAAGGGTCTGTTGGGGCGGGGGAAAGCCTGCTTGCAGGAGTCTTGCCTACTGGCCTGCAACTGGTGCTGCAATGTCTGGGGTGGGGGGTTGGGCTGTCCCCAGTGTTTTAGGGCCTAGAGCCTGGGTTGACTGACTGAGAGAACAGTAACTCACCTGTTGGTCCAAGTATAACTTTTTTGTCCCACGAAACACTCTTTTGTTCCTCCTCAGACAATTATACTCTTTGTCTCTGGTGTTTTATAAAGAAAAAATTGAAGTTTTCATTTTGAAATACTAGCAATGATATGGAGTATGTTGTAAGAAAAAGTAAGAAAATGTATCAGATTTACATTTTTGTGAGGAACTAGGAAGCATAAAAATACTTTTCATGTTTTGATAGAGACCTGAAAAAGGGGAAAACATTCAGGTTTTCTAATTGCTTTCACACTGTGAGGTTAAGAACAAAATGTACAGTGTCTTGTTAGTAATTAATGAAACTCTGGATGTCAAAGAGTATGAACATCTTTTATAGTCATTACTGAGTGTCAGACATTTAGATATATAAAGACATAGGATTTCTCTTGTATCAAATCCAGTTAAAATTCCCCAATGAAATATTCATGAAACCATGTCTCTCTAAAAGTTTCAGCTCTTCAAGTTCCTTAGTCCTTTTTTCCTATTTGTAAAAGTAAATAGGCAATTGATCGTTCTTATTTCTATAAAGTCTTACTTGACCATTTAAGACATTTTAGATAATTTTAATTATTATTTTGCTCAGCATAGGTCTAGTTATAGTAATAGAAAATTTATTATAAAACAAAATGAAGTCTATTGTTCTTTTTATATTCTTCTCTCATGCCATATATGCAGACCACGTTTTCCCCTTCTTCCTCTGCTCCCAGTTCACCCACTCCCACTCCCCCAGATCCACTACTTTTCCTTTTCCCTCCAGAAAACTGCAGGCCTCCCATGGATATCAACCAAACATGGTGTAACAAGATGAAATAAGGCTGGGCACAAACCCTCATAACAAGGCTGGACAAGGCAACGCAGTAGGAGGAAAAGGGATTCAAGAGCAAGGAAAACAGTTGGAAATACCCGCATTCCCACTGTTAGGAATCCCACAGAAACTCCAAGCTAAACAACACATAGTCAGAGGACTTAGTGCAGACCTATGCAGGTTCTGTGATTGCAGCTTCAGTTTCTGTGAGCCTCTCCGAACCATGCTTAGTTGATTCTGAGCTGTGTTTTCCTGGTGTCCTTGACCTCTATGGTTCCTAAAATCCTTCTTCTCCCTCTTCCTGGTTACTTCTACTGGTGTGGGCCTCAAGTTAGGCCAGTCTTTGGTTGGCTACTCTCACAAACTCTGAAGCCCTATTGCTCCAGCACAACTTTCAGGCAAGACAGGTTACAACTGAAGGATTTGTGGCTGAGTTGGTTCCTCAGTCTTATTACCACTTGAATACTTGCCTAGTTATGGAAGATAGATGTTCAGGCTCCATGTGCTCCATTATTACGAGTCCTTGCTACAGTCATCTACATAGGTTCCAGGAAGTTTCCCCTGCACTAGGTTTCCTCATGGCCCCACAATCCCCGTCATCTCTTCCTATGAAGTTGGTGAAATTATTTTCTTATTCTGTAGGCTGATATTTTGTGCTATTGAGGTTCTCCTTTGCACTACAGATGCTTTTCAAGTTTATGAGGTCCCATTTATTAATTGTTGATCTTAGTGCCTGCCATACATGTTCAGTATAGCAAGTTGTCTCCTGTGACAATGTGTTCAAGCTGTTCCCTAATTTCTCTTCTAAAAGGTTCAGTGTGAATGTTGAATGTTTTATGTTTAATGTTGAGGTCTTTGATCTACTTGGATGTGAGTTTTATGCAAGGTGTTAAATCTGGATCTATTTGCATTCTTTTGCATGCAGACATCCATTTACAACAGCACTGTTTATTGAAGATGGTTTCTTTTTTCCATTGTGTTTTTCTAGCTTGTTTATCAAAAATCAGGTGTCCATAGGTATGTGAATTTATTTCTGCATCCACAGTTTGATGCCAATGAGCAATGTGTGTGTTTTTATGGCAAAATATGGGTTTTTTATGTTGGGATGTTGATGCCTCCAGAAGTTCTTTTAGTGTTCAGGGTTTGTTTAGCTGTCCTTAGATTTTTGTTTTGTTTTCTACATGATATTATGTATTGTCCTTTGAAAGTGTATAAAAATTGTGTTAGAATTTCTATGGGAATTACATAGATTGCTTTTGGTAAGATGCCCATTCTTTCTATGTTAATTCTACTGATCCAGGTGCATAGGTTATCTTTTCATCTACTGATATCTTCTTAAATTTATTTCTTCAAAGACTTGAATTTTTGTCATACAAAACTTTCACTTGAGTGGTTAGAGTTACCTCAAGATATTTTATAATATTTGTGGTTATTTTTATGACTTTAGTTTTCCTGGTTTCTTTCTTGGCTCATTTGTCATTTGTATATAGGAGGCTACTGATGGTTTGAGTTAATCTTGTAACCAGCCACTTTGCTGAAAGTTTAGGAGATAGTGGTAGAATGTTTGAGGTCATTTATGTATATTAAAATATCATCTACAAATAATAATATTTTGCCTTATTCTTTTCTAGTTTGCATCCTGTTGATACCATTCAGTATTTTTATTGCTCTAGCTGAAACATAAATTATTATATTGACTATATGTAAACAGGGTGGACATCTTGTCTTGTTCCTGAGTTTAGTGTAATTGTTTGAGTTGCTTTCCATTTAATTTGATGTTGGCCATAGTTTTAATGAAAATTGCCTTTATTATGTTTGGGTTTGTTCCTTGTATCCCTAATATCTCCAAGACTTTTAACATGAAGAAATATTAGATTTTGTCCAAGGCTTTTTTAGCATCTATGAGAGAATCATGTTTTTTTGTTTATTTGTTTGTTTTCTTTCAGTTTGTTTATATGGTAGAGTACATTGACTGATTTTCATGTGTTGAACCAATACCAACACAGGATCTCTGAGGTAAAGCTTACTCTGTCATGGTGGATCATCATTTTGATATGTTGTTGGGTTCAGGAATTGAGTATTTTCTTGCATGAATGTTCATGAGGTATATTGGCCTGCAATTCTCTTTCTTTGTTGAATCTTTAAGTAGCTAGGATATGAGGGTGACTATGGCCTCAGAAAATGAGTCTGGCAATGTTCCTTCTGTTTCTATTTTGTGGAATAATTTGAGGAGTATTGGTGTTAAGTAATTTTTGGAAGTCTAGTAGAATTCTGCACCAAAAATAACTGGATCTGGGCATTTTGATTAGAATACTTTTAATTTCTTTTTCTATTTTTAGGGGTATCATTCTATTTAAGTTGTTTATCTTCTCTTGATTTAACTTTGTTAAGTGGTATCTATGTAGAAAACTATCATATATATATATATATATATATATATATATATGTATATATATATATATTCCAATTTCATTGAGCACAGGTTTTTAAGCTATGACCTGATGATTCTTTGAATTTCTTTTGTTCCTGTTATTAAACTCCACTTTTCATTTCTGATTTTATTATTTTGTATATTTTCTCTCCATCTTTTACTTAATTTGAATAAAGAAGTAATTTTTTTCATTGATTGTGTTATTCTTTTTGTTTCCATCTTATTGGTTGCAGTACTCTGCTGTGGGATGGTCTGTATGTCAAATGCTCTGATTGATCAATAAATAAAACAGATTGGCCAGTGGCCAGGCAGGAAGTATAGGGGCTAACAGAGAGGAGAATTGAGAGAAGAGGAAGGTGGGAGGAGACACTGCCAGCCACCGCCATGACAAGCAGCATGTGAAGATGCCGGTAAGCCATGAGCCACGTGGCAAGGTATAGATTTATGGAAATGGATTAACTTAAGCTATAAGAAGAGTTAGGAAGAAGCCTGCCATAGCAATACAGTTTGTAAGCAATATAAGTCTCTGTGTTTACTTGGTTGGGTCTGAGCGGCTGTGGGACTGGAGGGTGACAGCAATTTGTCTTGACTGTGGGCAAGGTAGGAAAACTCTAGCTACAGTACTCCATTCCATTATTCCTGTCTTCTACTCCTCTTGGGCATTCTTATTTTTTTCTGAGCTTTTAGATATATTGTTCAGTTCTTAGTATGAAATATCTCTAATTTTTTAAAATATAGGCAATTGATATTATGAACTTTCCTCTTAGCACCACTTTCATTGTCTCTAATAAGGTGGGATAGACTATATATTCTTTATCATTGAATTCTAAAATATCTTTGTGTTCTTTTTTATTTTTATACTGAACAAATTTTCATTAAGAAGTGAATGGTTTGGCTTCTGTAAGTTTGTAAGCTTTCTGTTTTTATGTTGTTAAAAATAAGCTTTATTTCATAATCAGATAGGATATAAGGGGTTATTTCAATCTTCTGAATCCATTGAGATTTGCTCTGTGACTGAGTGTGTGGTTAATTGCAGAGAAAGTTCAGTGAGTTGCTAAGAAAATGTATCCTTTTGTGTTTGGGTAAGATGTTTTGTGTAAAAAAAAAAAAAGTTTTGTAGATATCTGTGAGGTCCATTCAATTTAGCCCCAGTATTTCTTTGTTTAGGTTTTGCCTGGATGACCTTTCTATTTTTGAGAGTGGAGTATTGAAGTTTCCCACTATCATTATGTCACAATCTATGTGTTATTTAAGATTTTATTTTGTCTCTTTTACCAATGTGCATGTTCTTGCATTTGGAGCACAGATGTTGAGATAGGAAGATCATCTTAGTTCATTTTTCCTTTGATGACAATGATATATGCTTTTCTCTCTCTTGCTTAATTTTGGTTTGAAGTCTACTTTGTTAGATATTAGAAGGGGTATATTAGCTTGCTTCTTGGTTCATTGGGTTGGAAAATCTTTTTCCAACCCTTTACTCTGAGTTAATGTCTGTCTGTGATTTTTGTTTGAGGTGTGTGTATTATATACATCAGAAGTATGTATCCTTTTTTCACCTCCATTTTGCGAGCCTGTGTCTTCTCATTGGGTAATTGAGTCTAATGATAATGTGGGATATCAATGGCCAATTATTGTTAATTCCTGTTATTTTGTTTTGTTGTTGTTGTTGTCATGATGATAGAGATGGTTGTCGTGGTGTGTGTTTTACTTCTTTTGGTTTTTTGTGCTGTGGAATTATTTATATACTGTCTATACATGGGTACAGTTATCCTCCTTGCATTTGAATTTTCTTTCTAATATCTTCTGTAGAGAAGTATTTATTGATAGATATTTTTGTGAAATATTTGTTTAACTATGCAAAGATGTGTTGCATTTGTTTAACTATGTAAAAATGTGATGATGTTTTACCTTGTCTGCCTATGGCACCTGATTGGTCTACCAAAATGCTGAATGCCCAATAGCAAGGATGGAGGTATAGGAGGGACTTCCAGGCAGGAAAGTAAGTAGGAGAAGGAACTTAGGCTTTGGGGAAGAAAGAGAAAGAGACACCTTGACATGAATAGGATCAGCCAGCTAGACATTGGGGATGCAGTAGGACACAGAACAAAAGAAAGGCAAGAAGCCCTGAGGCAAAACATAGAGAAATAAAAACACGTTAAATTGAGTTATAAGAGCTAGTGAGATGGGCTGGAGAGATGGCTCAGCCATTAAAGGCTAGGCTCACAACCAAAAATATAAGAGCTAATGAGACAATTTAAGTTAAAACTGAGCATTCATAATCAATAATGTCTCTGTCTTTATTTGGGAGTTGGTTGGTGGCCCAAGGAAAATGCCAACTACAAGATATTGTTTAAATCTGACTTTATCAAGGAAATAACTTGTTTTCTCTATATATATGTTATTTGAACGCTTTGATGGGTATTATTGTCTGGAATGGCATTTGTGATCTCTTAAAGTCTTCAGCATATCCATTCAGGTCCATCTGACTTTTAGTCTCCACTGAAAAGTTAGGTGTAATTCTAACAGGTTAATGTTTATATGTTACTCGTTATTTTTCCCTTGTAGCTTTTAATATTCTTTCTTTGTACTGAATGTTTAGTATTATGACTATTATGTGGCAAAGGGACTTCCTTTTATGATATAATCTATTTGTTGTTCTGTACACTTCTTGTATCTTTATAGGCATCTTCTTTTTTAGGTTAGTGAACATTTCTTCTATGGTTTTGTTAAAAATATTTTCTGGGCCTTTGATGTGGCATTCTTCTCATTTTCTTCCTATTATTCTTAGGTTTGACCTTTTCATAGTGTGCCTGATACTCTAGATGTTTTGTGTCAAGCATTAACACTTTCTTTGACTCATGGGTTTTTCTTCTATTGTATCATAAACACCCAAGATTCTATCACTAGTATTCTATTCATGAAGCTTACATCTGTAGTTCCTGTTCACTTATTTAGATTTTTTTTCATTTCCAAAATCCCTTCAATGTGTGTTTTCTTAACTATATTTATTTACATTTTTAGGTTTGAGGTGTTTTATTTATTTCTTTCAACTATCTTTTGTTTTTGTTTTCCCAAATGGCTTTTTCTCCATTTTTTATCTTTTTCTTGATTGCTTGAAGGGATTTATTCATATCTTTTTAATGGACCTCTATCATCTTCACAAAGTTAATTTTAAGGCCTTTTTCTGGTGCTTCATATGTGCTGAAATATTTAGGGATTGTTGTAGTAGGATAGCTGGGCTCTGCTGGTTACATAGGGACCTGGCTATTATTGACTGTGTTCTTATACTTGTGTCTATCCATCTGGGTTTGAGGTGATTATAGGTATAGGTGTTGATTTCTGAGTTTGTCTTTGTTTGGTGGATGTTCTCTTTATAATTTTTTGTTTCCTCTCTGGCATTCTTGCCTGTGTGTCCTGTGATTGAACATGAGGTCTACATGCAAGTTGAGGGCTGGACTTTTGGTGGCAGGCATAGTAAATTGTAGAATGGGGGTGGGGGGCGTCTCTGTCCAAGTTGTTGGCTGGAGTTAGGGTAGCATACATGGCCTCTCATATAACATGGTATCTCTGCCCTGCTTGGTGGCTAGGGTACAGTAATGGGGTATACAGGGAAATTGGACGTAGTTTCAGAGGGGGACACTAAGAGAGTGGATGAGGTCCATGAGTGGGCAGCCTACCTGGTATTTGTCAGGCTTATCCATTGTTCAGGCAGGAGCTGTCTGGCAGGGTTAGGGACTTGTCTTCTGATAGGCATGACTTGTGTTTGGAAGGGAATGTCTGTAAGAAGGAACTGAGAGAGAGGGGCCGATCCATTGTTCTCAAAGCCTGTAAATAACCTGTGCAATTTAATATAAAATAATTAAAAATTAATCAACTTTGGTTTTTCTTTTTTACATATAAATTAGACAATATTAATCTCCAATAAAAATAATTCTTACACTGAAAAAAAGATAGGAAAATTTAAATATCTAATTGAATGAATTTTCAATGTATGTTTGACACTTTTCCTCTTGCCATGTATGATGCTAGGAGATCATATAAATTTTAAATGTAAATTACCTGATTTTTACATATACATGCATTCAACTCATAATCATTTTGCATGGAAAAATGACTGTATTTTTAATTAGTCATGGGAAGAGCTTAATATATTTTGTGAGACCAATTTCTTGAAATTTAAACACTATTGCAACATAGACTGTTTCAAATGAAATTTGTATGCTTAAACTTAAAAATGTTAGAAGACATAAAAATGATTTATGATATGAAACTTTGTTGTGGTAAGCAAAGCAAATAAGTTTGCATGATAATGCAGTGGGTTAAAGATTATCTATTATGCATAAGGCCCTAAGTTCCATTTTCAGCATTACCATAGTCAAAGGAGAAAAAACACCACATCTATACAACATTGCAACAACAAAATGGAGAACCTATTTTGCATCACTAAATTTAAATATTAGAAAGCATTTTTTTCTCTTTTACTTAGTGTATATTCCCATAACTTAAAGATTACACATGAGATCCCAAATAAGTTGTTTAGACCCTAACTTCCTCAGAGATCATCTATTATACTAGTAACTAATTTTATCAATTACAATACAACATTTCTCCCTCTTTGGGAGACTGGAAGTGAATAGTTACCTCAGAACATTTCCAGAGGCACCTACTCTGTCCATAGAGCTATTTTACTTCACTCCATTGTTTGAAATCTTTTATATATGATTATCTGAAATGCCATCTTTAACCTACTGTTTCAATCTTATGTCAAGGAAATTTATAGTGAACAGTTAGGCTAGTCAGTAAGGTTGCAAAATTAGTCATTATTTCTATTCATCTATAAGTATTCAATTTATATCCATTCATAGCTATTTTATGCAGTTAGAAGTAGCTGAAAAATATAAAGGTACAGCATTCCCATCTACAATTTCTTCTTATTGCACCAATTTGTCAGTAACTATAATACCAAGCACAACATTTTCTTGTTAATAGGAATGTTCTATTCCTATTAATATTTTATTAATATATTGCATAAATTATATGTACTCTTTCATAATAGTATATGAAATCTCAATTATTAATCCTATCTCTCTATCATCTTTCTACCATTCATCTAGTTTATCTACTATCAATTTACATTGTAGATGAATTTCTAAGTGGTCTTATTAAATAAAAACATGTAGCCAAATATAGGAGTAAAAGCCTTAGAGATCAGGGAAATAGTGCGAGTCACCAACCACCTTATCTCACCAGCTCTTTAGTTTCCAAAATGCAAAATGCCAGGCACTCCCTGTCTAACCTGCGACTTTATTGCCTTGCTTTTCTGCCCCCCATTGGCTCTTAGCCCAGTTACCTCACTTCCTTGTCACTGCCTGTCTGTACAGACTTCCAGGTCTCTATGGTTGGTCCTGGGATTAAAGCCATGTGTCACCATGCTTGGCTCTGTTTCCTTGTATGACCTTGAATACACAGAGCCCCTGCCTGCCAAGTGATTGGATTAAGGGCATGTGCTGTCACTGCCTGACTTTTGTGTTGATTTGCTATTTCCTCTGATTTCCAGGCAAACTTTATTTATTAACATACAAATAAAATATCACCACAATTCAGCACAAATAAAATATCACCACACTATGTTTTACATATGTTCTATCTTATACCTGTCATCCACCAGTCTCATCTATTATCTCCATCTATGATATATCTACCATCTGTCTATCTGTCTGTCTGTCTGTCTATCTGTCTATCTATCTATCTCTGTCTATCTTCATCATCATCATCATCTGCCTACTTACCTATCTACCTCTATTATATGTTCGTCTTCAATTGGTGCTTTATTTCTTGGGATCTTCAACTATACAATAGAGCTATGGTTAACAAAACACCCATGTTGTATATTTATGCTGAATGTTAAATATGGATCACCTACAACTTATCATTCATATTTTATTGAGATAGACTCTTAGACATATATAATGGTTTCAAGTATGCCCCAATTAATAATAGCAAGATGTGTGAAGAAGCTTAAAGGGTGGAAAAAATTAGGAAACTGAAAGGTTTTAGAGAAAATCATAGTCAGTAAAATTAAAATGTATTTTCTGACATGCTGCTTTATTTTCCAAACTAAGAAGAAACCTTACTTCTTTCATTACAAAATTGTTAAGTTAGAGCACAACAGTATGCTGTAATGTATATTGCAATGCTGTACAGAACAATTAGAATTTTGATTTCACACTACCAGTTTAATATCATAATGTTATTGCAAGTTCTTTATTTTGTAGTATTCCATATAAATGAGTAATGAGTTTAACTTCAGTGTTTCCCATTCTTAAGTTAAACATTCTTCTAATTTGATGATGAAAATTGATAGGTCCTAATGGAATTTCGATTGTGGAGCCTCAGGTCATAAACTGCTCATTTGCTTACCATACAGAGTAGCACTTTCAATTTTCGCATTATTCTAAAATGTAACTAGGTTTATAATAGCATAGTTCTTTGCTGTGATAGAAGTAACACAGTACATTGATTAGCATGATTGTGAATTGATTAGATTTCATTCTACAATGATGAGTCAAAAGAATTGAGTAAGAGAGGCTCTGCTGAAATTGGATGTAAAAAAAGCAACTGGAATACTCTGTTAATCAAGTAGTCCTTCAAAGTTCCACACTGGTTCATAAGAAGTATACTCTATTCTCTGCACTATGAATGCTGTAGGATAGTGATGTTGGTTAAAGCATGGCTATATTCTTTGAATATTAATCTAATACTACTTATAGGGAAGGGGTTCTCAAAAATATTATTTAGTTCAAGAGGAAAAAGAGAAGCAATGTGACATATTGAGAAGGGATATCTGCAACCATTATTGCTGTAGTGGATATGCTGTTATCATGGATGTGTGGGTACTTCCATTATAATCACTGCTCAATATCAAATTTTTCTATGTTAATACTGTCTCAAGCATAAAAAAATGGGATAGTAAACAAAAATCTGGAATATTTTCAGCCATAATCAGTTATGATTTATATTCTCAGTAATCACTGACAATTTGGGGAGGGGGCACTTTCTTCTTCCATCTTTAATTAATTTGTTCCCAGGTGCATATCAGTATCTTGGTTTTCCGCACAATTTCTTAAGTTTTCTATTGTAATTTATAATTTTAGTGTTTTCAAAATTCAGCTTCAGAGTAGTTCACAACAGATAAAGATAGAGAGATGGATTTTAGTCCACATCCTAGGTTGTGATTTCCTCTAGATCTCAGTTACCTATCTGTACTTATTGCATTTGAAAAACTACAATATTTGCACCATGAATAATTTCAAAATCTCTTTTATTGAAACATTTTCTGTAGCTCTATGACCAGCAATCTTAATTTAATTTGTCATAGAGCTTCATACCTCTTGGAAGAATGATTTATTTTTATTTAATTACTTAATTGAAAGTAATGAATATTCATGGTGAATATGACATATTATCTCTTCTCTTACACTCTATTCTAATATAGTCTCAAGTATTCTTGATTGCATGCCTATATATCTAAATACCTAGATAGAAAAGCATAGATAGATAGATAGATGATAGATAGATAGATAGATAGATAGATAGATAGATAGATAGATAGATAGAGATATTCAGGTAGATGTAAAGACAGATAGATAGATGATAGTAGATTATATATAGATATAGATAGATGATAGATGAGTGATAATGATAGATTGATTGATTGATTGGTGAGAGATGATTGATGGGTAGTGATGGATACAGATAGATGCTAGATAATAAATAGACACACAATATACAAATTTTATTACCCACAATGTCTCATCTTAACTGAATTCAGACATCAGAACTCATTACTTTTGCAGACTATGTTTGGTTTATCTAGCAATACCATATCCATCACTATTTCCCCACCTTCATAGATACATTAACATTTCTATTGACCATAAATAAAATTTCCAATACTCACTATTTCCTACAATAAATGCAGTTTTCATTTTAATATTTAAAAGTCTTCATTTTATACTTATTAGATGCTTTCTAACTCACATTATTAATAACTGATGGTGTGAAATTTTGCATGGATTCATGTTTGTAGCACAACAAAAAGAGGGCCATGTATAAAATACAAGAAACTTTTATTTTACAGATGCACTGAGCAACATGTAATTCATGCTCTCAAATGTTCTTCTTGCTTTTCACACCCAATCTCAGTATGCATAAAGCCTGTAGGGAGTTACATGAACACAGAATTTGTATCACAAATGGAAAAACAGAACTTAGGGAATGTGGAACTCTTAAAGGAGTTGTTAGTTAAATTGATTCAACATTGGCTTCAAAGGGAGACAATATGTTTAATATTGAACACAAAATTCTTTCTTATGCCTGTTAGAAAGAGAGAGAGAGAGAGACCGAGAGAGACCGAGAGAGAGAGAGAGAGAGAGAGAGAGAGAGAGAGAGAGAGAGAGAGAGAGAGAGAGAGAGAGAGATTCTGTGTTCTGTAACTTTTCCCTTTATACATATTCTCAAAGGGCACATAATAGCATCGAGGTGAAAAGCACTTTACTCTCTTTCATGACCACCATAGTCTGCTTCTCTGCAGGAATGGATAATGTGAGGTGGACCCTCTTGGAAACTTAAGGTCATTTGGCAAAATGTCTATATTTCATCCACAGAGAAGGTCATGATTCCTCTGTTTATTGTGAACTTCTACTATTGATGTTGAACTTTTGTAGGATCTGTATAAAAACTAAGTATTGGTCTTTTCTATTTTTTTTAAAAGTTCTTTCCTATACTTACTCCTAGATGGCTGAGTCACTGAGTAACCACTCTTTTCCATATATTTTTCTCCCTGGAAACCAAAAGTCTTAATTATTACTTGCATCTGTGACTTCAACATTGTCCACATATAGACTGCTATAATTATGTTCACTTATGGAAAAGCATAACATATGTCATATCAAGAAAGATGTGACAGGACAGCTAAAGAGCACAGAGAAGTAGAAAGTCAAAAGAGAACCAAAACAACCAAGCTACAAGGGTTACTCACAGTTCTGGATATCAGTACAGTGATGGTCATGGGTCATATAAGTGAAGACTACTCTTCCTGCTTGACAGCTAAGAACATTCAGGAAGAATGCCACCACATTGTTTCAATGTCTCCAAGTTTTACAACCAAATCTTATCTTGATATTGTACTCATTACTTGATATTTAACTTCTCTAGAAATCTGAAAGTCAGGTGAAATCACAAAATGAGGGAAATATGAACAAAACCTGCTATAGTGTACATATGGGAGACAGTCTTAAGACCAAGTTGTAGACAGGCATGCATGCAGATCCAAGAAGATGCTCGGCCAGGGCAAAGAAGGCATGGTATATGGTAGCTCTGTCCTTTATGTCCATGGCAAGGACTGTGATCCTTTGCATGTAGATCCTATGAATACAGAGCATTTAATTGTTGCTGGCTGATTGCTTGTTCTCTGGTCCTGCTTCCATCTGATGTATTTGTAACCAGCTACATTTTAAAGATATAAATACAAAGCTAGAGAATCAATAGATGTCATATTTTTTCTCTGTTGCAAAGTCGTTATTGATGGATACTGTCTACAAACAGTACAAATACACTGAACAGTGTCTGCTTCTCATAATTCTCCCCAGTGAAAAACTCAGTGCTGTTTGCTCTCCCAGTTCTAGACTTGGGTTCAGGTAAAGCCCTTTCACTTGCATGTTTTCCATGAATACAGACTTGAAGCCTCTGGAACGAGTTGTGACTTGTCTGAACCATAGGCCTCAGAATTCCTTGGGGCTACTAGTGTCTCCATATATGAAAAGAAAATAAACAACTGACAGGAATTCAGACACTATGTTGACAATATACTCTTGACAGACCCTGGTATCAGCCACATGTAGCAAAATTCTTATGATGAGAATATTGGTGAGCTATATCTAACTTCATCAGTATGCCTAACTATCCACTCCATATCCATGATAGCAGTCTTTGAGGCCTAAGAAAGAAGGAAGCTTCTTGATTTTTCTTTATATTTTTATTTTTATGATGGCATTGTCATTAGTATTTTTCAATTAACTATTAAATATATTTTCTTTTTTATTCCTATTCTTTATATATAATTCCAAGCATATAGTTTTATATTTATTTTGTGATAAAATGTGTTTATTTTCTTTATCATTATTTCATTTTGTCTTCCTCTTGTTCTTCTCATTGCCTTTTCTTTTCATTTAGTCCTACAGATCCATGAATATAGGATGAGTCTTTTTGTCCTTTGTAAATAGGATGGTTACTGATTTTTTTAGTGAATCTTGTATCCAGCCTCATTGCTGAAGGTGTTTGCCAGCTGTAGGAGTTCACCAGTTGAATTTGTATGGTCACGTATGTTTACTATGGTATTATCTACAAATATATATTATTAGTAATAATCTGAACAGAGTTTCCCTGCCCTTTCCTCCTCCTAGTTTCTCCTCACTTCCTCCCCCATCCAGATCCGTTCCACTTCTGTCTCTTATTAGAAAAAAACAGGCTTCTAAGGGATGACAACAAAACATGACAAAATAAAATGTAAAAGAAAATAAAAATAATCATATCAAAGTTATACAGACAAACAACAGAAAAATAAGAGCTTTAGCAGAAGGTATAAGATTCAGAGACCCACTTGTTTTCACATTCAGGAGTCCAACAAAAATACAAAACTGAAAACTACAGCAAATGTACAGAGACTGAGTGAAGACCCATGCAGGCTCTCTAATTTCTGCTTCAGCCAACGTGAGTGCACATGAGCTTTGCTTAGCTGTTTTAGAGGGCCTTGTTCTCCTGGTGTCCTGTACCCCCTTTGAGTCCCCAAATCATTCGGCCTCCTCCTTCATGAGGTTCTGTGATCTCAGAGGTAAGGAATTCGGTAGTGACATCTCATTTAGAATTGTGTGTTCCAAGGTCTCTCACTGTGTAGTGTCTTCCTGTGAGTCTCTGTATTTCTTCCCATCTGCTGCAAGAGGAAATTTTTCTGATGACAGATAAATAAGGAATTTATTCATGAGTATAGCAGAATATTATTAGCAGTCATTTTATTGATACATTTTTTTAAACCAGTAGTGTTTTGTTTTACCTTTGGTCTCTCTGCTATCTAGTCTCTTCATGGTCTGCCAAGCAGTGTTGGGTATGGGTTCATTTTTATGAGTTGGCCTTAAGTGATGTCAGACTTTGGTTGGCTACTTCCACAAGTTTTTTTTCAACATTGCCCTAACATGTATTTTATTTTATTTTTTATTTATTCTTCTCTCATATAATACATTCCAACCAGAGCTTCTCCTCACTCCACTCTCCTATTTTTCGCTACCTCCTCTCTCCCCCAGATTCAGACCCACCCACCTCCATGCCAGAAATGAACAGGCCTCCTAGGGACATCAACCAAACACAGTACAAGATACAATAAGAATTGGCACATACCCTCACATCAAGGCTGGGTGACACAACCCTGTAGGAAAAGGGTCTCAAGAGCAGGCAATAGCATAAGACACATCCCCAATTCCTTTTTCAGGAGTCCCCCTAAATCATCAAGCAGTAACTGTAGCATATCTGCAGAAGACCTAGAAGAGACATAGGCAGGTCCTGTGAGTGCCACTTGGTTCTGTGGGCTGTGTTCTCCCAATATCTTTGACTCCTATGCCTTCCACAGTTTTTCCTCCCCCTCTTCTATAGGGTCTCCTGAGCCCCAAGGAAGGACTCAAAGTAGTTTTTCAATATGGGATCTCTCTCCACCTAATATCTGGCTGTTGTCCTCAGTATTGTTACCATCAACTGTCAGAGGCGGCTTCTGGGCTAGGCATTGACCTATAAGTACAGAAGAACATACCATTAGGAATCATTTCATTGATTGGGAGGCAGGGCATTTATGTTTCTTTAGTTCTATCCTAGGTTTCTAGATTACCTACCTTCCAGTTTCTGGTCATCCATTCAGTGTCATGCACGAGGTTCCTCTTGTGTCATGAACCTCAAAGGAGAACAGTCATTGTTTGTACTTCTCACCATGACCCCAGCGCATCTTGCATGCAGGGCAGAGTGTAAGTTGAATGTTGTGTGGCTGGGCTGGTGTCCCAGTCTGAACCCTGGGAAGCTGTCCTGGTCACACAGGATGAATGGTTCATACTTCATAGCCTCCATTACTAATAGTCTTCACTAGAGTCACCCTAGTCAATTCCAGAGCGTACCCACTGCTCTATTTTCCCATATTTCCCTCACATGACCTCCAATTCTAGTGATCTCTCCACTACTCTGTCTCAGCATCCACCCCACCTGAACCTTCCTGTTTCCATGCCCACCTGTCCCCAGTCCACTGACAAAATATATTTCCACAACCCAGGGAGGTCTATGTGTCAACCCTAAATCACTCCATGTTACTTAGCCTCTCTGGGTCTATGGATTGTGTCATTATTATCATTTATATAAAAGCTAATATCCACTTATCTGTGAGTACACACTGTGTTTCTATTTCTGGGCCTGAGTTACCTCACTTGGGATGATTTATTTTTCCTAGTTCTATCCATTTGCCTAGAAATGTCTTTTTTTCTTTTTTAAACTTGCTGAGCAATACTGAATTGAGTAAATATACTATTATTTCTTTTTTCATTCTTTGACTAAGAAATATCTAGGTTATTTGCCCTTTCTGGCTATTATGAATAAAATTGCTATGAACATGATTGTGCATCTGTCCTTGTGAGACTGTAGAGCATCCTTTGTGTGTATGCCAATGAGTGCTATAGCTGGATCTTGAGAGAGTTCCCTTCCCAATTTTTGAGGGTCCCGATATTGATTTCCACAGTGGCTATACAAGTTTGCACTCCCACAGTCAATGGAGGATAGTTCCATTATTCCACATCTTTACAAGCATGCTCTATCATATGTTTTATAGATCTTAGAAATTGACAAATATAAGATCAAATCTTAGAGTAGTTTTGGTTTACATTTCCCTCATGGCTATTAACTTTGAACATGTCTTTAAGAGTTTCTCAATCATTAGATAGTCTTCTATTGAGTATTAACTGCTTACCAGCCTACCACATATTTTAATTGTATTATTTGGTTTGTTGTGCCCAGTTCCTTGAGTTGTTAATATGTTTTTGATATTAGCCCTATATCAAATGTGGAGTTGGTGAAATCTTTTCCATTCTGTTTTTGTCACTTTTTGAAATTTATGATGTCCTTTGCCTCATGGTAGATTTTTAGGTTTTTGGAATTCCATGTATTAATTGATGATCTTATTGCCTATACTTTTGGGGTTCTGTTCAGGAATGTGTCTCCTGAGCAATGAGTTCATGGTTATTCTCCATGTTCTCCTTCCTTTATTATGCTCAGAGAATCTGGTTTTATGTTGAGGTCTCTGATCCACTTGGACTTGAGATTTATACAGGGTCATAAATATGGATCTATTTGCACTCTTCTACATGCAACCATCCAGTTCCACCACACTATTTATTGAAAATGTTTTCTTTTCCCAGTTGTACTTCTGGTTTCTCTGAAAATAAGGTGTCCTATAATGAACTTAGTTTTTTTTTTTTAGTGCCTTTTAGACAATATAAAAATAACAAATTTAGGAGCCCCACTACACCCAAGGCTATACCTGATAATCAGAATGAAGTGACATCACTCATTCAAATCACTGGACAAAGTCCTATATCCCCATGACACCCACTGGACACTATATAAGTAGAGACCAAGAGAAATGCTCTAATATGCACATCTGGAGAGATGACTCATTGATCTGCCCGTGTTGAGTCTCTCCCAGGTTGCTGACCATTGAAACAGAGATTTCTGTTAGAGACTGGACCTGACTTTCAGCTAAGATACATCACACAGGTGAGCAGCCTTGGGGAGAGAGGCTTACAAACATAGTTTAGGAATTTAGAGTATGAACTTTGTGTGATGACCCTCAGTATAAAACATAATTTTTGTTGCATTAACAACAAGTATCTACCTTCTTGATTGCCACATGTCCATAGATATATGAATTTATATCTAGATCTTCAATTCATTTCCATCAATGTGTCTGTGTTTAGGCCAATACCACGTGATTTTTATTTCTATAGCTCTGTAGTACAGCTTGAAATCATGGATGCTCTTTGTAGGATGGCCATTGTTTACTATGTTAGTCCTACAGATCCATGAATATAGGATGAGTCCTTTTGTCCTTTGTAAATAGGATGGTTACTAATTTTTTTAGTGAATCTTGTATCCAGCCTCATTGCTGAAGGTGTTTGCCAGCTGTAGGAGTTCACCAGTTGAATTTGTATGGTCACGTATGTTTACTATGGTATTATCTACAAATAACAACACTTGGATTTTTCATTTCTAATTTGTTGATCCCCTTGATCTCCTTCAGTTATCTTTTTGCTCTAGCTAAAATTTCAAGCACTGTATTGAATGGATATGGAGAGTGGACAACCTTGTCTTGTTCCTGATTCTAGTTTAATTGCTTTGACTTTCTAAAATTGAATTTGTGATTAACTATATGCTTGCTTAACTTACCTTTATTAGATTTACGTATGTCCCTTGTATCATGAAGTGGATTTGGATTTGGATTTTGTCAAAAGCCTTTTCAGAATGAAGAAGATGATAATGTGTTTTGTTTTCTTTAAGTTTGTTTACATGGTGGATTATATTGACTGATTTTAATATGTTGGACCATCCCTCTATCTCTGGGATGAAGCTTACTTGGTCATGGTTTTTGACATTTTCTTCAATTTGATTTGTATTTTATTGAGCACTTTTTGCATGTATATTCATAAAGGAAATTTGTCTGCAATCTCTTTGTTGAGTCTTTATGTAGTTTGAGTATCTGTAAATGTGGCATCATAAAATGAATCGGGCAATGCTCCTGTTTCCATTGTGTAAATAATTTAAGGAGTATTGATGTTAGCACTTCTCTAAAAGATTTCTGCACTAAATGCATCTTAACCTGGGCTGTTTTTGATTCAGAGATTTTAATAACCACTTCTATTTCACTAGGGGTTATACATCCATTCAATTTGTTTATCTGATCTTGCCTTAACTTTGGTAAGCTGTACCTATCAATAAAATTATCCATTTTCTTTTAGACTTTCAAATTGGGGGCGGGGGGGAATACATGTTTTTATAGTATTACCTGATGATTCTTTGGATGTTCTTGTAAGTTGTTATGTCCATTTTTTGTGTATCTGGATTTAATAATTTGGATATTTTTTCTCCATCCTTTAGTTAAGTTAGATGAGGGTTTCTCTATCATGTTGATTTTCCCAAAGAGCTAACTGTGTTTCATTGATCCTTTGTATTGTTTACTTTGATTCTTTTGTATTGATTTAAGCCCTCTGTTTATTTCCTGCCTTGAACTGCGCTTGGCTGTGCTTAGTTCTTGTTCTAGAGTTTTCAGGTCTGCTGTTCATTTGGTAGTATGAGATCTCTTCAATTATTTAATAAGGACACTTAGTGCTTTCCCACTAGCACTGCTTTCATTGTGTCCCATGACTTTCAGTATGTTGTGTATTAATTTTTATTGAATTGTCAAATGTCTCCGATTTTTTTCTTTATTTCTGTCTTGACCCAGTTTTCATTTAGGAGAGAGTTGTTCAATTTCCATGAGTTTATAAGCTTTCTGTATTGTCTGTTGCTGTTGATTTCCAGCCTTAATCTATGGCTATATGTTAGAAGGCCAGGAACCATTTCAATTTTCTTGAATTTGTTGCGACTTGTTTTGCATCTGAGTACGAGGTAAATTTCGGAGAAAATTCCATGAGTAGATGGTATTATATATTCTATTTTGCATAAAATATTCTGTAAATATCTTTTAGGTCCACTTGGTCTTAACATCTGTTAGCTCCACTCTATCTATTTATATTTTACTGTACAATCTGGCAATTGTTGAGAGTGCATTATTGAAGTCTTCCACTATCTATGTGTATTGGTCAATTCGTGATTTAATCTACAGTAGTATCTTTGTTTTGCTTTGTTTTTATGAAACTGTCACCCTCATGTTTGGTACATAAAAACTAAGAATTGAAATGTCATCCTGATGAATCTTTCCTTTATTGGGTATGTAGTGTCCTTTCCTATCATCTGTTATTAGGTTTGGTTTAATGTTTCTTTTGCAAGATATTAAAATGGCTACACCAGTTTGCTTCTTAGGTCCATTTTCTTGAAATAACTTTTTCAGCCCTATATTTTTGTTAAGTTGTGTCTATACATGGTGTTGAGATATGTTTCATGAATACAGGAGAAGGATGTATATTCTTTTCAAATCTATTCTATTAGTGTATGTGTTTTCAATGTGAAATTGAGACCATTGATACTGAGAGATATCAAGGATCAATCATTGTTAATTTTTGTTATTTGCTTGTTTCTGTTTATGGTGTTGGTGGTAGTGGTGTGTTTGTATGAGTGAGTGTGTGTGTGTGTGTGTGTGTGTGTGTGTGTGATTCCTTTCTTTGGGTTTACTGATGTGAGATTATTTATTCCCTGTGTTTTCTTTTTTTTCCTGTTCTTACATAATAGAATGTTTATTATACAGTGAAAACACAATTATGCAAAGAGCTATGTATCATCAAGTTTTTATTATTAAGAAATTTTTATTTTTAAGAAATTTTCTATTCATTTTACATACCAACCACAGATCCCCCTCTCCTCCCAACTCACACCCCCCCAGCGTCCCCCCCCCCAACCCCCAGCTCCTACCTCCTCCTAGGTAAAGTCTCCCATGGGGAATCAGCAGAGCCTGGTACATTCAGTTAAGGCAGGTCCAAGCCCCTCCCACTGCAACTTCAACAAGGCTGCACAAGATGTCCCATCATAGGCACTGGACTCCAAAAAGCCAGCTCATGCACCAGGGATGGATCCTGATCCCACTGCCTTGGAACCCCCTAAACAGTTTAAACTAAAATACTGTCTCACCTATCCAAAGGGTGCCATGGGCGTTCCACAGCTATTGGTCCACAGTTCACGCACTTCCAATAGTTTCGCTGGCCATGTCTGTACTTATTCCCATCATGATCTCGATGTCCCTTGCTCATGGAGTCCCTCCTCTCACTCATCATTTGGACTCCTGGAGCTTGGCCAGGCACCTAGCCACGGATCTCTGCATCTGCTTCCATCAGTCACTGGATGAGGATTCTATAAAGACAGGGTATTCAGCCATCTGATCACCAGAGTAGACCAGTTCAGGCACCATCTCGAATATTGCCAGTTAGTCTAAGGTGGGTCATCCTTATGGATTCCTGGGAACTTCCCTAGCACTTTTTTTCTCCCTATTCCGGTGATGTCTTTATTTATCACGGTATCTCTTTCCTTGCTCTTCCACTCTGTCACTGTCCCTGTTCAAATCTCCCATTCCCCTATGTTCTCACCCCCAATTCCTTGCCCTCCATTAAACCCCCTCACCCCAGTTTGCTCATGTAGATCTCATCTATTTTTCCTTCTCTGTGCAATCCATGTGTCTCTCCTAGAGTCCTCCCTGCTAGCTAGCCTCCTTAGAGCTGTCGGTTACAGTCTGGTTATCCTTTGCTTTACATCAAGTATTCACTTATGAGTGAGTACATACCATGTTTTTCCTTCTAAGTCCAGGTTATCTCACTCAGGATGATATTTTCTAGTTCCATCCATTTGTCTGCAAATTTCATGATATTATTGTTTTTATTGCTGAGTAGTACTCCATTGTGTATATATGCCACATTTTCTTTGTCTTTTTCTTTTCTTTCTTTCTTTTTTTTCCGAGACAGGGTTTCTCTGTGTAGTTTTGGTGCCTGTCTAGGCTGGCCTTGACCTCACAGAATTCTACCTGGCTCTGCCTCCAGAGTGCTGAGATTAAAGGCATGCACCACCACCGCCCAGCTGCCACATTTTCTTTATCCATTCTTCTGCTGAGGGGCATCTAGGTTGTTTCCAGGCTCTGGCTATTATAAATAGTGCTGCTATGAACATAGTTATTTTGTATCCAGAGGTTTTTAACTCATGTAATCAGGCTTTTGCCACTAGTGCTTTACCCAATGAACATCTGTGCTTTCCTTCTTTTGATTTTCTTGTTGTGAGATAATTTGTTCCTTATTTTTATTGTAGAAGTTAATGTCTTTAGGTTGAATTTTTCTTCTAGCACAAGCTGTAGTGCTGGATTTGAAGAAAGATCTCATTAAATTTGGTTTTATCATGGAATATCTTATTTTCTCCATTTATGGTGGTTGAAAGTTCAGCTTGGCTAGTATTGTGTCTGTAATTTGTACTCTCTAAGAGTCTACAAGACATCTGTCCAGACCCTTCTGGCTTTTATAGTCTCTACTAAGAAGTCAGATATAATTAGAATAGGTCTGTATTTATAGCTCACCTGCTCTTTCCCCACACAACTATTATTATTCTTTCTTTAAGCTGTATGTTTAGTGTAGGGATTATTATATGGTGAGAGAATCTTTTCTGGTACAGTCCATTTAGTACTCTAAATGCATCTTGTACCTTAATAAGCATGTCCTTCTTTAGGTAAACTTTATTCTATGATTTTGTTGAAAATATTTCCTGAGCCTTTTAACAGGAATTTTTCTTTTTACTCTATTTCTATTATTCTAAGGTTTGGTCTTTTTTTTATTGTGTCTCAGATCTCCAGGATGTTTTGTATAAGGAGGTTTTCTTTTAGATTTAACATTTTCTTTGACTGCTGTATCCAATTCTTCTATTGTATCTTCAATGCCTGAGATTCTCTCTACTTTGTTCTCTGTGGGTGAAGCTTGTCTCTGTAGTTCCTTTGTGTATTCCTAAAATTTTCATTTTCAGAATTACCTCAGCTTCTGTTTTATATGTTGATTCTATGTAACAAGAATCTTAAAAGGTCCTACTAATAAAATCAAACCTGAAGCCAGGTATTGAAGTGAATGCTGGAAGATCAGAGAAGAACAAGCCACATCCACCTCACCTTGCTAATTCCTTAGCTGGTCTTGTTTCCTCAGACTGAAAGCCTCTGGGTCCTCATCCAGAATGAATCTCAGCTGAACTTCTGCTCAAAGGCCTAAAAGCTTAACCAAGCTAGTTCCTGGTCCCCACATCTTATACACCTTTCTGCTTTCTCCCATAATTTCCTGGGGTTAAAGGTGTGTGTCATCATGCTTGGCTGTTTCAAGTGTGGCCTTGAACTCACAGAGATCCTGACAGATCTCTGCCTCTGGAATGCTAGGATTAAAGGTCTGTGTGCCACCATTTTCTGGCCTCTGTATCTAGTGGCTGTTCTGTTCTCTGACCCCAGATAAGTTTAATAGGGTGCACAATATTTTGGGGAAGACAATATCACCACAATTCTATTTCTATTTTCAGGCCGTGACAGTTTTTTTCACTGTGTTTTCCTTTAAGAAACATATTAATTTACTCTTTAAGGACACTATCAGCTTTATACTGGCTATTTTAATTTCTTTCTTGTGCTTTTTCTATTGGAGAGTACAGGGCCTTCTGTGGTAGGATAGCTGGCCTCTAGTGGTGACATATCACCTTGGCTTTTATTGACCGTGTTCTTACATTGGCATCTATGCATTTTGAATTAGGATGATTATGGGTCTAGGTGTTGATTTCTGGATTTGTCTTTGTTAGGTGGGTTTTTGTTTCTTTTTTTTTTATTTCTTCTCTGGGTTTTGGAGAGTGTGATGATTGTGTGTTGCCTGGTAGAACATTTTCTTTGGACCAGGTAGTTGCAGCCATTGTGGTTCCAGTTTGAAGGGTTAGTCTCTATTCAGATGGTGTCACTAAAAGACATGGAATGTGAGAAGTGTCAACACCTCCTGTGGCTGTTGGAGCATTCTTGAGTCTCTGGAATACTCTATGACTCATAATGAAGTACCAAGTAACTGGAGACTGTCTAATTTTTATGCCAAAGCCCTGGATGTTGAATGCTTTCTTCCCTTTGTCTGGAGACACACTGCCTGGACATATTGTTCACCCACAGAACCTTACCCACACCCCTTACATTCCTCATGTAACATGGGTTATGTGTCATTTGGACTCCTTGGACAATAACTTGATATGACCTTAGCTGATTGAGTAATGTATGTATAAATCCCAATGAACATACACATTAAACTGGATCTGCAACTCAATGCTGGTCTCTGGAGTCTACTTCCCAGGAAACTTGTCATGACTCTGTCTCCCTCACCCCTTCCCCACCAGAAAAAAAAATCCACACCAATTATAACATATTTCTGGGTATTAGAAACTGATTAGTGGGAAGGAAGATAGGCTAGGGTATGAAGGTGTTCACAGGAGGTAGAAAAGCAGTGTTCAATCATAATATGTTTATTACATCTCTTAGGACTGAGAAGGAGACCAGTGAATAGAAATCACTAGTAAGAGTCTGCAGTAGTATTGGGGTGAGCCTGGGAGATGGTATATAAAGGAACAGAAGGAGAAAGGAATATCCACAGACAGCTTGCCTGCTCTCTTGGCAGGAGTAGTCTTTGGGTTAGCATGGAGAACCTCCTGTAGTTGAGGGCTGGGATAAAGCAATAAGTGGGCAGAGGGAGGTGAAGACAGGAAGGTATGTGGGATCCACAGGAGATGTGGGCATAGAGAGAATGAATCAGGTGTTCTGTTGCAGAGATAGGGATAAGACAGGGGCATTCAGTTTGGAGGAGGGGAGGAAGTGATAAAGGTCTTAGTTGGCCTATTTATTTCCCTGGCCTGCTTAGCTGGTGTTCTTGCATGGAAGACCTGCTGCTATTGGAGTCTGAGATAGTGGGATGAGTTGAAGAAATGAAGATTGGAAAATATTTTTCTGATATATTGTGGGTGGTGTCAGAGAAGAAAGGGAAACTAAAGCTGTTAGAGAAGGAGAAAAGACTGTAAGAGCCCAATAGTAAAGAACATTGCTGCAAAACATTTCATTGGGGCATGGCAAGACTAATGTACTCATGAATTCTCTGAATGTGAACTCATGGTCATTTCCATAGGATCTGAATAAATTTGGGCCCATCAACATTTCATCATGGAAGGAAGAAGTGCCTCAACACTTCTGGGGGTATATTGACTCTCAATACTTAAGTCCACTTGTCAACTTGACATACCTGAGACAAAGGAATCTGGTTTAAGGAATTGTCTCCATCAGATTTCCTGTGGGTATATCTGGAGGATATTTTCTAGATTCTAAAGTGAGGCTAGAAGGTCCGTCCCACTGTGGTAGGTTCCATCCCTGAGAAAATGACATGGGTTTTATAAGAGAGGTGAGACCAACAGCTGTGCAGCCTCCACTTGACTGGATTAGGCCCTCTGCATAATCGAGACAGTTGTGTAGCTTGCTTTGCTCAAGGGGTCCCCTGGCAGTAAGATCAGGATCCATCCCTCATGCATGAACTGGCTTTTTGGAGCCTACTACCTATGGTGGGACACATCGCACAGCCTTGAGGCAGGGGTAGGGGCTTGGACCTGCCTCTACTAAATGTACCAGGCTCTGCTGATTCCCCAAGGAAGGCCTTACCTTCTTGTAGGATGGAATGAGGGGTGTGTTGAGGGGTAAAGGCTGGAGGAAAAGGAGGAGGGAAGAAGGGGATCTGTGATTGGTATGTAAAGTGAATAAAAAAATTCTTAATTAAAAAAAGAGAGAGAGGTGGCTGGGAAAGCCAATGGAAACAAGTCAGTAAGCAACCTTTTTATGAAGTTTCTGCTTCAAGTTCTTGACTTGGCTTTCTTTGTGGAAGGACTCTAATCCGGTAAGCAAAATAAACCCTTTCTTCCCACAAGTTGCTTTGAGTCATGGTTTTGTCACAGCAGCAAAGAACAGAACTAGAACAGAAGGGGCATCACTGAGAAGAGAAGGAGGGGCAATAAATTATGGAGAGTGAGAAGGACAAAAATTAATTATACATTCTCACTTGTCTTCCTATGTATAAAAATGAATTAATTTAAAATTTTAAGCACATAATGTTTTATAAATATCTGGTTAAAGGCCTTGCCTGTGTTAAATTGCTTCCGGTATTTAGCATATATATTTCAGAAAAAAATTTCATAATCATTGTAGCTTTCTGACACCTTTGGCAGAAAAAAAAGTAAAAGATCCACTTTTTGTATTATTCTATTTGGTTTCTTCAACATCTTGATCAGTGTAATGGCTCTGTGTTGTTGACAACTTGATTAATCTGAAAAGCCTATGATCAGAAGTACATTCAATTTTTTTTCACTCTGTCTCCTCTGTGGATAAGATGGATCAGAAGTGGGATAAACTGAGTAGTTTCATAGTGAAGAGCCATATCTTGATAGTGAAAAATATTCCATCTTTTCTGTATCACTTGACACAGCTTTTCTAACTAAAAACAAAAAGTTATAAAATGTTCTTTAAAATCCTGAAGAATTTAACCTATATTTTGCTGTTTCATAAAGCCATTACTATGCTTAGAATGATTGATGATATATATGTGTTATTAACACTCATAGTAATGATAATAGTAAATAATGAGAAAGTAAAGGACATTCAATTTTTGGGGTCTTTCTTGTATTATTCGCAATATGTAATCAATTTTTTTCAACATTTCCTTTGAAAGGGCTTATTTTATCCTTCTACTCTTTACTATCCCTTCAACACTACATCCAATCAATCAGGAATTCATTCATCATTTCCCTAAGCAACTATCTTATTGAGGCAGAGTGGCCTAAAGGACCTAATCTTCATGCCAATCTACTTTTATATTCCCTGTAAAGCAAGGTGTTAGAAAAAATGTACCTTTACTTATGTCATTCCATTTGGAAAATCGTGGATCATATTTCTGTAATTTCCTCAAGTCAAAGTCTAAATAAACACTCTGGAATAAGAAACATTGTTCCCAATAATTAATACTTACAAATTTCTCACCATCCTGTACTACAGATCTGGGCCACCAAGACTAACTTTCATATTCCAAAGTACAAACATGCTTTAGAATTTCACGACGATATTACATCACCTCAGACATCTGAATATTTGCTTACCATGACTTTGTACCAACAAAAAAAAAAAAGGTCTATTTTCAAATAACTCTGAGACTGGAGGCTCAGGCCTGATTGTCTATCTGTACTCTTAGATTGTGCTAAAGATGGGTTTCCTTCCAATGGTATGATTTCAAAACATTGCCCTCCCATGTGTTGATATGAATGCAATTTATATATATATATATGTATATATACATATATATATATATATATATATATATATTTCATATAGTGGAACTTATTTATTCATTAATTTACTGGTTTGATCTCCAGGTCTTTTGCAAAACAATGGAAACATTCATTTATTTTCTGAACATTTCTGAAAACAACTGTCATCCTAGGATATTTTCTACATGTTAATTTTATGACTATTAATTGATATGACTTTTAATTGATATATTTCTGAATAAAATTTATCTCTTATTTTAGTTTTTTGTAGCTGATATCTGAATATCAGTCCTTGCACATGCTAAACAGTTACTCTACCATTGGACTATATACAAGCCATTAAACTTTCCTATCATGTATCTATTATCAATCCTATGTATCTATGTATCTATCTGTCTGTCTGTCTGTCTACCTATCACCTATAGTTCTTGTGTGTCTATGTGTTGGCTATATTTTTGCGTATGGGAGTCAGAGGACAACTTTGTGAGATGGCTCTTTCTCCCCATGCTGCTCCGGGAAGGAGAGCTCCAGTCTGCACTTGGCAGCACTTCTGCTTGCTGAGCCCTCTTACCATCTTCCTGGGTCTCTTTTTATTTTTCCTTTTTTGAAGTTGGAACAGACTCTCCCAGTTCCCTGGACTGTCCTTGAACACACATGTAGCCTGTACCAATCCTCAGCACACAATCCACAAGCTGGAATCACAGGCCTAGGCCTCTAGTTCATTCCAGCCTTCTTCAGTAAGTATGTCTTCTTCATGCTACGCCTATGTATGTGGAATCATGTTAGTGAACACACAGCATACAAACTGATGAGGGGAAATCACCAATACCAGAAACATAAAATGGCACATAAAAACCACCCAGGTACTTCAAAGTCTAAAGAGTTCACTCGAAACACCAGAATAAAGGCACATTTTTTATTGTTTTAATACACTTTTCTTCATTATGTTGTTCTTGCTCTCCACACTTGAAGACAAACATGAGAACCACGCAGGGATGGTGGATGTTAAATATGGCTCCTCCAGAGCTGAGTTTGATTGTTGGGTAGGTAAAACTGAAAGCAGCAGGGTCCTCTCAGTGTCCTGCAGTTCTGACTCTGGCTTTCACCCCTGACTCACCTTCTTACTAGTAGCTTCCTAAGCATAAGGAGGGTTTACCTGCTAAGGAAAGGGAAAGGGGAGACAGAAAACAAAGCTGTGCACTACATGTTCAGAAAAGTATGATAGTAAAAAACATATAAAGGGCAAATATTTGCCTAGGCATATTTTATATATAATCTTATTATTAATTGATTTTCATACACATAATTTCTTTTAAGATTTATTTTCAATCATATAATAAATTACATTTATAATATCCAATAGTTTGAAATATGTGAATAGTGTAAAACAGATGAATTGAGATTATAAAATGAGAATTATTTCACATATATTCTTATGGTAAAAATATTTTGAGCAATACTTTCAAAAGTCCATAAGTTTAAAAGACAATGGTTTAGAAGAGATGGTTCAGTGAGAAAACTGTTTGCCATTCAAGCATGAGGGCTGGATTAAGATCCCCAAATCTCACTCACAGTCCAGTGAGTGGGGGCCTGTGTGTCATCCTGGTACTCACACAGGAGGCCTCTAGAGTCAGCTGGCTAGCTGCATAGGTTCCAGTAAGGGACTCTGCCTCAATAAATCAGTTGGACTGTGATCAAGGAAGACAGCTAAGGTCAACCTCAAGCCTCCAAATACAGAAGCACACACAGGTGCACCCACACACATGTGAACATGCAAAAAACAATGTGCATACACATATGCACATAACAATTGTATTATGAAGCACTGTTTTAAACTATAAAATCCTATCTTAAATTTATTTCTCCTGTTTAAGCACAATGCTACATCACTTGACCAAAATTTTCTAATTGTCTGCTTCTCTCATAGATCTCTGAATAAAATCAATCTCTTTTCAACTTCTATGACTTCAGCCATTTTATCTTCAACAAATGATGAGATTACAATATCTTTATATGCCTACTTCATTACATTTATCATAATGCTTACCTGTTTATTCTATAGCATCACAAATGACAGGATGTCATTTTTTGAGGCTAAAATATTTTTTCACTATTTTTATACACTTCTCTTCTAGTATATACTCACAAACTGAAAATATTACTGAAATTATTAAGGAGATCAGAAAAAGTGGCAAGTCTCTGATATCACCAAAGACAATAGAGTATCTATCCACATGAGATAAGAAGCAAGTCCAATTCAACATGACTCAGTGGCTATTGTTCTTCAAACATCTAGAGTCTTACACTAGGTAGTTTATTTTAGGTATAGCTAAGTAAAGTACAATTTGGAAGAAAAATGTTTCCTGCTGTAACACAATAAAACATAAGGCAAAAAATACATTTAAACAATTTCCAAGTACATGCCATCTCTTCCATTAAAGATATGTTTCATAGATAGATGGCATGTGTTATCTTTAGAGTTTAGGGGAGGATCTGTTGTGGACTCAGTCTTAACAGATAGCACAAAGATGACAAGGCAATTGTACTCCTTTGGTATTTTATTGGGGGTTGGGGCAATCAGGTGTTGCCTGGCCATACAAATAGTACAGAAGTGATCTAGGCTATTAACAATCTCCAGTCCTGTTTGTGGGGACATGGGAGAGCCAAGAGTGGCCTGACCCTACTGCAGCAGACATCACCTAGGCTATGAACCACCTCCATTTCCAGCCTTCTCAGAAGAAAACATGTTATTAATTTCTTCCATTGAAGAGACAACTCTGCATATTTATTATTCCTGGTTTCCCCAGTGCTTATCTGTGAGCACAGGGAATTCTGTGTTCTGCAAAAAGAAATCCCTTCAATAGATTGGTTTTCATTCTTTTGTGTATTTAACCCATAATTAGATTAAGGTAATTTTATATATTTGTTATTCTGAGGAATAACAAATCTGCCATCTCTGTGATGGCTGCATTCATTGCCATTCCTTCCAACAGTTATAAATTTAATTATTAACAGGTAAAAGTAGGCCGGGCGGTGGTGGTGCACGCCTTTAATCCCAGCACTTGGGAGGCAGAGGCAGGCGGATCTCTGTGAGTTCGAGGCCAGCCTGGTCTCCAAAGCGAGTTCCAGGAAAGGCGCAAAGCTACACAGAGAAACCCTGTCTCGAAAAACCAAAAAAAAAAAAAAAAACAGGTAAAAGTAGAAGTACTCAGTGATTAAGTTTAAGTTTAAACTATTTGTATTAAGGTTAAAATTAGAAAATCTAGAACAGGCACAGCCACTCAACTCTCTCAGAGTTATTTTAATCATCATAGTTCTGACTGTTTTATCTCTTTAATTTGGAAAAATTCAGACATAATTTTTGCCTCCTTAAATAAATGATTTCTCTATAAAATTAACTGTTATTGTAAATTATGGAATACATACCTTACGGGATAGTCTCTAAAATGTCTTATTTTTGTGAAAATACATTTCTTTTATACAATATATTCTGATTATTGGTTTCCCTTCTCCAACTTCTTCCTGATCTTCAACATCTCCCCGATAACCCAAATCCACGTTTCTCTCTCTTTTTCTCTCATTGGGAAACAAATAGGAAATAAAATTTTAAAATTTAACAAAGATAAGATAAAATAAAAACAAATAATACTAAATAGGATGAAACATATACTCAAACAAAAAAATGCACAAGATACACATAGATATGGAGAGACACACCTATTGGCATATGCAAAAATTTCTTAGAGAAAAAAGATCGGGAACCGTAATAAATAAGCAAAAGATTTTACTGACCAATATTTTTCACAAGAGCAGGAGCAATATTCTTTCCTTCTCAGGGAAGACCCTCAAAATGGTTATGCATTCCAAAGTGATCAGTCTTGAATTCATATTCATATAAACAGAATTATACTGACTGAGCAAATTGTCTTCATATATTCATGAATATGTAGACATATACACTTACATCTAAAAACAATTAGAGAAACAGAAGTCATGAGTCTGAGAGTGGGGAGGGGGTACATGGAAACAGTAGAAAGAAGGGAAGGAAACATAGACATGATGCTATTGTATTTTGATTTCTGATTATAAACAGTTCTAAAGAATTTTTTCCTGTGAAAAACAAATTTCCATAGATATTAAAATAAAGGAAAGCCCCACTTTCTCCTCCCAAATTTCACTGAGTACTATCATCCTTACTGTTGATTGCAATACTTTTATTACCCCTTAGTGAAAAATATGGAAATTATTTTTAAAATAATTTTTCTCCTAATACTTAAGCTTACATCATGTATTCCTTTCGGATTTCTATACAGGAAGGCTTTTACCATGTATGGCCATAGACACCTCTAACATACGAAGGTATCAAGAAGAATGGAGTCCTGACCTGAGGACTCACTCTGTCATCGGGTGAGAATATCTGGTTATTGAAAATTTACAGCTATGTTTAACTTCACATGTTAATGACATCAGATATCTCTTTTCCAGACCCATGGTTGCAAGGAGGGTGGGTGAATATGCCTTTCTAGAATAGTACAATCTAAGGAATGAGAACTCCTCTGAAAAGTTTACTATGTTCATTTATACATATGCATATACATATGTTCCTAAATATAACATACTTAGCCTGTATAAGGTTACTTGTAAATACAATTTTTCAGAGTTGAATATTTGGTATTGGATGACAATTGATGTGCTCTTCTCTAAAGGAAATACTATTTCTTCCACTCTAAGATTTCCTTAGTTTCCCATTTTCCTTTATGTAGTATTGTGGCCTCATAGACTTTCCTTAATTTACTTTGTTGTGTTTATTTGTATCATCCCTTGTTCAGATCATATTGGACAGTCATACTGGTGAAACTTCATGATTATAACATCTGACATTATTAGGAGACACAATCTCTAAGTAAATATCCTGATCACATGGCTCCTCCAATCTTTCTGTCCCCTCTTCCAGAATGTTTCCTGAGCCTTAGGTATAGGAGTATTTTGTGGACGTGTGTCCTGGGACTGGACTCCACAACTCTCCATTTTGATGGTTTGTGGGTTTCTGTAACTGTCTCCATCTGTTGCACCTTGAAGTTTCCTTGATGAGGAGTGAGGATTGCACTGATATGTATATATAAGGACTAATGTTTAGATTGTTGCTAAAGATTATGTTGTTTTTAAACTGGTAGTTGGAGGTTTTTTATCAGATCCATGAATTCACTTTCCCTGCAAAGTTAGCTAGTTTCAGGTAAAATACATGGTTTCCAAACCCTTGTTAAATGGGTACTAAGCCCAATTAGAGAGCTTTTGGTTACTGCTGAGATATAGAAGCTACCTCTGCACTCTTAGTGTAAATATGCTGTGCTGGTCTTGGTGGTTCACAGGCATAAGCTGGGTAGGACAATGTTGGTTGCTTCCATCCTTTGGAAGTTTCCATGGAGCCATCTGGTGCTATAAAATCTAGTCCTCATAGTGGAGGCACTCAGGTCATTGCCAGCTCATTGGCCATGAGCTTTGTTATTCAGGTCCATAGTGTCATCAACAAGAGGGACTTACTTTTCAACTCTGGGAGGCAAACAAGGGAAATAGCAATAGGATGTATGTTTTGGGAGTCTCTTGGACAACCATAATCAGAAACTCAAAAGATGGCTTCTCATATTTGGCACTGGATTTTTTGTTAGAGAGCCTTTGGCTCTTGGAGGGAGCATTGTCAGCACAGATGAGAAAAGTTCATTTCAACTATATTGTGTATTTTAAACAGATTATATACATTATAGGTTTAAAAGATACTAAATAGCCACTAGCAAGATGTCTTATGATTTTTTTCACAACTAATTATAATTATTTCATATATCCCCCTTTTTAATATTTTTTTCCTCACAAAAGAGATCCTATTTTGCCATTTACTCTATAAGATTATTTGCTCCCTGTTATTCCCGTTTCCCTCATTGTGTAATTATTTTCTCATCCCCTCTCTAAAGAGCCCTTTATCTCACTTTCCCTATCAGATCACCTGTACCCTGCTATATTCTGTTTTCTTGGTTCTCAGTCCTCCTACCTTGTAGTTAGTTGTGTTGCCCTTTGGTCTTTTGGGGGTCTGCCTCCCAGCTCCCAAATAAATCACACAGAGGCATATTATTTCTTATGAATGCTTGGCTTTATCTTTGCTTGTTACTATCCAGCTTTTCTTAACTTAAATTATTCCTATCTATCTTTTGCCTCTGGGCTTTTACCTTTCTCTACTTCTGTACAACTTTTCTTTCCTTCTTATTCTGTTTCTGGCTGTGTAGCTGGGTGTCTGGGTGGCTGACTACTGAAGACTTAACTGCCTCGTTCTCTTGCTCTTTCTGCCTTTCCTCCCAGATTTCTCCTATTTATTCTCTCAGTCCGCTACCTCCACCTATCCTCTCACCTGCCTTGCTATTGACTGTTCAGCTCTTTATTAGACCATCAAATGTTTAGACAGGCAAAGTACAACAGCCTCACAGAGTTAAACAAATAGAACTCATGTTTGCATCATTAAACACGTGTTCTACATTATAATCAAATGTAACATACCTTAAAATATACCATGATAGAGGGAGACATCATGGGGATAGGGAGAAACCAGGTGCTAGGAAAGTTCCCAGGAATCAATCCACAAGGATGACCCCAGTTTAGACTACTGGCAATAGTGGAGAAGGTGCCTGAACTGGCTTACCCCAATAATCAGATTGGTGAATACCCTAACTGTCATCACAGAGCCTTTCTCCAGTAACTGATGGAAGCAGATGCAGAAATCCACAACTGAACATCAAGCCAAGCTCCAGGAGTCCAGTTGAAGAGAGAGAAGAGGGGTTCTATGAGCAAGAGCATCAAGATCATGATAGAGAAACCTACAGAGACAACCAAACCAAACTAGAGGGAACTCATGAAATTTAACCAATACCTGTGGAGCCTCCAATGGACTGGATTAGGCCCTCTGAATAAGCAAGATAGTTGTGAAGCTTGGTCTGCTCAAGGGGCCCCATGGCATTAGTATCAGAATCCATCCCTAGCGCATGAGCTGACTTTTTGGAACCCACTACCTATGTTGGGACACCTGGCACAGCCTTGAGGCAAGGGGAGCGGCTTGGACCTGCCTCTACTGAATGTACCAAGCTCTGCTGACTCTCCATGAGAGGCTTTACCTTCTTGCAGGAGGGAACGGGGATGTGGGTTGTTGGGGGAAGACAGAGGGGGAGGAGTAGGGAAGAGGGGAATCTGTGATTGGAATGGAAAATGAATTAAAAATACTTAATAATTCCCTTGACCCTCACCCTTCATTGCTCCCACTCATGTCCAGGTTGTTCATGAAGATCTCAGCCATTTCTCCATCACTGGGTGATCCTTGTGTGTCTTTCTTGGGGTCCTGTTTTCCAGGTAGCCTCCCTGGTGTTGTGAGTAGCAGTCCAGTCATCCTTGTTCCACATCTAGTATCCTCCTATGAGTGAGTACATACCATATTTGTCTTTCTGAGTCTGGGTTACCTCACTCAGGATGATTTTTTCTAGATCCATCTATTTGCCTGCAAACCTCATGATGTCATTGTTTTTCTCTGATGAGTAGTACTCCATTGTGTATATGTGCCACAATTTATTTATCTATTCTTCAGTTGAAGGGCATCTAGGTTGCTTCCAGGTTTTGGCTATTACAAACAATGCTGATATGAACATAGCTGAGCAAATGCTCTTGTGGTATGATTGAACATTTCTTGTGTATATGCCCAAGAGTAGTATAGCTGGATCTTGGGGGAGATTGATTCCCAATTTTCTAAGAAAGCGCCATATTGATTTCCAAAGTGGTTGTACAAGCTTGCATTCCCACCAGCAGTGGAGGAGAGGTCCCCTAGTTCCACATCCTCTCCAGCATAAGCTGTCTTCAGTGTTTTTGATCTTAGCCATTCTGACAGGCATAAGGTGGTATCTTAGAGTTGTTTTGATTTGCATTTCCCTGATGATTAGGGGTGTTGAGCAATTCCTTAAATGTCTATCAGCCATTTGAGTTTCCTCTGTTTAGAATTCTCTGTTTAGTTCTGTAGTCCATTTCTTAATTAGACTGTTGGCCATTTTGATGTCTAATTTCTTATGTTCCTTATATATTCTGGTGTGGGAGCCCGTTCTTGGGTTCCTCGTGGCTTTACCCAGCAGGTCCGAATAGAGGATGATCAGGACCACGGGCCTGAGTGTAGGTGTCTGAGATGGTCTGCACTTGCCTGTGCTGGGGGAGGAGGTCTTTTGCTCCACCCCTTGGCATCTCTATAAAAACCCTGGGCCAGAGACAGTCGGGGCCCGTTGGAATAGGTTCCAGGCCCTCTCGAGGCTATCCTTTATTTTCTGTTTATCTCCACAAGATTCTCCGCTATAAATCCTTCTATCTAATATTTCCTGCTGATCGCACTCAAGAAAACTCTGGGAAGCTGTGGGGTGGTGGGTAAATGCCCCACATTCTGGATATTGGGAGAACAAGGAATAGGAGACCATGGTAAATGAAGACCACATGAGAAAAGGAAGAAACAAAGTGCTAAAGAGGCCCACAGAAATCCACAAAGATACACCCACAAAAGACTGCTGGCAATGGTCGAGAGACAGCCGGGACTGACCTACTCTGGTGATGGGATGGCCAAATACCCTAATAGTCGTGCTAGAAACCCCATCCAAGGACTGAGGGATCTGGATGCAGACATCTGTGGCTTGGCCCCAAGTGGAGCACCGGGAGTCTAATTAGCAAGAAAGAGTAGGGTTTATATGAGCGAGAATTGTTGAAACCAAGGTTGAATAAAGCACAGGGACAAATAGCCAAACGAATGGAAACACATGAACTATGAACCAAAGGCTGAGGGGCCCCCAACTGGATCAAGCCCTCTGAATAGGTGAGACAGTTGATTGGCTTGATCTGTTTGGGAGGCATCCAGGCAGTGTGGTATTGGGTCCTGTGCTCATTGCATGAGTTGGCTGTTTGAAACCTGGGACTTATTCAGGGACTCTTGGCTCAATCTGGGAGGAGGGGACTGGACCTGCCTGGACTGAGTCTATCAGGTCAATCTCAGTCCTTGGGGGAGGCTTTGCCCTGGAGGAGGTGGGAATGGGGGGTGGGCTGGGGGGAAAGGGAGGGGGGCAGGAAGGGGGAGAACAAGGGAATCTGTGGCTGTTATGTAGAACTGAATGGTATTGTAAAATAAAATTAAATTAAATTTAAAAAAAGAAAAGAAAAGAAACACTTAGTAATAAAAAATTCTACAATACTATCCTGTCCTGGTTTCTGTAGTTACTCCAGGCAATGTACTCACATGTGAAGATTTGCACCTTGGAACTTTGAATGAGAGGGAACATGTGTCCTCTAGCTTTTCAGGTCTTAGTTACCTGACTCGGTGTGATCTTTTCAGATTTCACTTTTCATTTTGGATGCATAGTGTTTCATTATGTATATATACCACTTCAGTTATTTATTTGTTGTAGGGCATTTAGGTTGTTTCCATTTCCTAGCTACTATAAATAGATCAGCAATGAACATGACTTAACAAGTATCTGTGGAGTAGGATGAGGAGTCCTTTGGGCATGTACCAAGTACTGGTATAGCTGAGTCATATGGTATATTTATTTAAGATTTTCGAGAATTCTTCATATGTATTCCATAGTGACTATACCTGTTTGCAGTCCCACCAACAGTGGATGAGGCTTTTCTTTCCCCCTGCATATCCTCCATCATTTGTTGTAGGCTGTTTTGTTCATTTTTGCTACTCTGATAGGGTTAAGATTTCAAAGTTGTTTTGTTTTGCATTTTCCTACTTGCTAGGGATGAGTGACATTTTTGTACAATTTTTTTTAGCGATTTTTTAAATTTTTTTGAGAACTGTTCAATCAGGTTTGAGGCCCATTTTTTAAATGGGTCCTTTCTAATTTTTTTTTTTTAGTATTTTTTGAATTCTTTATGCATTCTGGATATGATTCTTCTGTCAGATTTATTGCTGGAAAAAAATTCTCTCACTTTCTGTGTTCTTTCCATTTACCAAGTTGTTTGTATCTTAATTTGAACAGAAAAAAAAGATAAGTTTTATGAAGTCCCACAGGTTGAGTCAGCTTTTTTTTCTAGGTCTGTGGTTCTGAATTTGTTCTTCAAATGTTTTTGTAAGCCTTCTTTACTTTCACTTTCCCTGATAAGTTCCAGCTTTATTTGGTATCCATCAAATGTACATATTGTTTAAGGAGTAATTTTGTGAAAAAAAATCTTATCATGAAAAATGTATTCCTCATTGGAGTTTTTTCTAAATTATTATTATATTTATACATTTTGTGCATGCAAGTGTGTGTGTGTGTGTGTGTGTGTGTGTGTGTGTGTGTGTATGTGTGTGTGTGTGAAGTGAGAACATGAGTGTTCCATGGCTTGTAAGCAGAGGTTAGAGGACAAGTTGATCTGGGCATCAATCTCTAGTTTTCAGACTTGACAGCAATCACCTTTGCCCACTGAGCCATTTCTCTAGTCCTCTTTTTGAGTTCTGTGTTATATCCATTACACTTCTTATTTATTGAATACAGGTTATCACGGTGTGAAAATGGGTTTATATGCCTATGCATTGCACACAGCTAGAGTTGTAATCCCAGGTCTACTTTTGTCCAATATTCATAAGTTCAAAGAGAAAGAGTCCTTGACCTATCATTTTATTGGAATTATGAACTAAGCAATTACTGAAAAGGAAAATAAAATTATAGTTCAAATTAAATATAAGATGTATCTATAACAGTTTAATAATGATGTCTATTATGTACATCATTATTTGCCTTGATATATATCAAGAGATCCATGAAAATAATTTAAATTTATTTAATAATTAAATTTGTGACCTGTACAGCAGATTTTATTGCAAATTTCTCTAGACTTCAACTAATAATATTAGTCTTGTTATTCCTGTTCTTCAAAAATAGATGTCAATTGTAATATGCTGAATACTACCATCATTATTAAATTATGGGAGTTTTCAGTGTAATTTGGACTATGAATGACTTTTCAAATACTATTTTATGGTTTTCAAAATACACATCTTCATAAAATCACAAATTAAAAGCTTTTGCTTTTGAATCAGAAATTTGACCAGTATTCCTTTTCATTCTTTGCCTTCATGAGTTATCAACTGTGGTCATGTTTCCTGTTTATGACTTGGCATAGACACTAGTGTGAACTGTCCTGATAGTCATTGCTCACATTTTAGATGATTGGCATGAATGAAAAGGAGCTTATGTCTGCCTACCTTCTGGGATGACTGACAGCCTCCTGAAACAGCAGTTTCAGAGGAACTGGCTGTCTTCTATGGCACTTGTATGAGATTTGATTGCTTGTTTGTTTTGAAACATAGTTTCTAACAGCTGTCAGTAGCCTCACACTTGTTTTGTAGACACAGATGATCTGCAACTCCTGATCTTTCTATATCAACCTCTCTAGAGCTAGTGTTATGGATCTGCAACCTCAAGCTTGTCTCTCTTTTAAATTACTGTTTCAACATATTATTAAGTCAACCCATAAGTCATGCTGGTCACTGAACAGAGTATGCATATGTCTCTTTCATATTGTTTACTTTGGCTCCTTTCTATGGAGGAAACTTCTACTGGACTGAAACTTCTGAACACAGAAATGCAATCTATATACAGTTTGCATACTTCCATGATGGCATATACCAAACACAATTGATACATGGATTCAAAACCTGAAAAGGAAGAGGCATACAATCATTAATAGTTCACAGCCATTTTTAAATCTTGTAGCATGTTACTAGTTTCTTTAATAACTTCAAATTTCTTGAGTAACTTAAATAACTACATGTCTTCTCATCTTTAAAAAGGCTTTTTAGATTGTAATTTCATTCTGGATCTTACTTTCAGTATCTTGTTTGGAGTTAAAGTCACTTTTTTTTAAGCTTGCTTTTAATTTTTCAACCTTGAGATCACAAAAAACATTTTTATTGTTTTCATTTTTATTCAAACCAGTATTATTTATTATAAAACTCTGTGAGAATTCTGTAGACTTAATTGTTATTTATTTTATTAGACAAAAGATTCATATCAGTTTAGCCTCAATTATGCTTTGGCCTGAGAGCAACACCATACTCTAGGGCTGTATAAACCTCTGTATCCACATAAAATGGGCCTCATAAATATGTTTTTAAATCTCTGAAGGTCTAAGTGATCTGTGCTTAAAGTTTGTGGGTAGTTATGCATGATTGTTGACATTTCAGACTTCACAGACATTTCAGTGGGAGTGTCCTGGACCTGGAGTCTGCCTTGGAGTTATTTCTTACTAGACAAATTTCTTGATAAGAAAAGAGAAATGAGAAGCAGCTTTGATTTGATCACTGTGATTCCTGATACTTCTTAAAACTATACAGGATTCTTCTTCTTTGTAACTAATTTATTTTTTAATTGTTTTTGTAGTTCTGTTGTTTTGTGTATTATTTTGTTTTGTTTTATTTGTTTGTTTGTTTCTGAGATAGAATCTCTCTATAAGGCCCCGACTAGCTTGGAACTTGCTCTGTAGACAATGCCAACTTCCAACTCATAGAGTGCTGAGGGTTTAAAGTAGTGTCTCAAACACTTAGATATGTTGTTTTAGCAACATTTTTCATTTTTTTCCAAACCAATAAGTCAGGAAGCATATTTCCTATGTTGTGTGAATACAGATACAATTGAGTTAGTGTTAGTATATTTAAAGAGCTACCTGGGGAGTTGGATGAGTCTCAAAAAGGCTCCATAAAACTTTAAATACTATTCTTTCAGCAATCACAAACTTCATGTTACTACTTAGTAAAACAGTAATCAGAAGAGAGACTTGGAGCTGTAATTGTTAATAAAAGATGAATACTAGCGGCAGTTTATAAGTGAATCAAAGCCAAAGGGTAAATTGAAAACAATAAATGTTTTAAGATATTCCAGTCTAAACCAAATACATATCCTGAATTCAAGATCATATTGAACTAACACCACAAAGTTAATATTAACATAATTAAAATGTGATTGTTCTTCTTCTGTTGTTCCCCAAAATGCAGTTTTTAAACCCATATCAATAAAACTCCGATGGACACTTCCAACACATGATTCTTAGTTCCCTCTGGAAAACTTTCCTTAACTAGGCAAGGCATAGCTCTCTTCCACTCCATTGTTAACAGATTACCCGTCCTTTTCTCCAATTTCTTCTTCTTTCTTTTTAAAGTGTTCTAAGGCAAATACTGTAGGTGGATTTTTCTTTTAGCTACCAGGTCCCAAATAATGACAGAGACTTCTTATTAACTATGAAATCTTGGCTTTAGTTTAGGCTTAACCCATGAACTATTGTAACTTAACCCATTTCTACTAATCTGTGTCCTGTCATGTACTGCCCACCCTAATTCTTCCATGTCTCCTCCCCGTCCATTTGGCTGATGACTTCACCTTCTTCTCTGAGTCCTCTCTGTCCCTGGAAGTCTTGCATAACCTCTTCCTGTCTTACTATTAGCAATTCAGTGTTTCATTAAAACAATCAGAAGGCACCTTGGAAAAGACACACCTTCACAGTGTAAACAAGTATTATGCAATATTTCCCCCTTTGTGTCTAAATAAAAAGAAAAGTTTTTAACTCTAACAGTAAAACTATATACAACAAGAAAAAATACCAGATAAGAATTACATTCACAAAGTCCAGTCCATTTGCATTTGGCATATTTGGAGAAAATACTCTATTATCTATCTTATCTTGTTGAATTTAAAGTTTTATACGTGAACCATTTTCTATTCTAACTCGTATTACTAACCAAAAACTATCCTGTTAGACCTCAAAACATATTCTTAAATAAACAATTTAAGCTTTTATGTCTCTCAATCATATACATTTTATACCTTTTTTTCCTGAGGTCCTTTTGTGAATTTAGTAGCAAAGAAAACTGTAACTATAACTATCTCATTTTCAACTCCATCAGAGATACAAGAAGGATATAATATTAATATATATATATGTAATATTAGCATTTATTATTATTATTATTATTACTGCTTACTCAAGTAAGTAGGATGTGCAGAGTAAGCAAATTCCAAAAGCTTAGAAATGACAAAAACAGCTGGCTGTCTGGACTGTCACACAACTTTCCTCTGAAATGTAGGACATTCATCTTCAGCCCACAGGGCAAGAATCTTTGACAGACCTTTCTGTGAAAAAGGAATTTTGAAGGACTATCCTACTTGGTCTTGGCAAACTTTGACCATTGCCTTCTTTTGTGTCCTGCTTGTCCAGTTTGGACATATTCTTCCAACAAACAAGGAAGGCTCAGTTTCTTGCCTAGATGGCTAGCTTTGCCGCACAGAAAGGAGGTTCTTTCATGTCTATCACCTTTTTTTGAAGTTTATTGGTGCTACCAGAAGCAGGTATGTCTCACTATCATGAAAAGCTTTAGTTATTAAAACATCTTAAATGTCATATTCTGCAGGTGTTTGAAAACCATCTATCTATCTAAAATATATCTCTGTATGACCCTGAAAACACATCTAACATGACAGTAAGTTTGATTGTTATTGATGACTATTATCATGTATTTCTATATGATCCTAAATAGCTTTTAAGGATGAGAACTTTACATTACATTTTCAAATGAGCTGTGTAGATACAATGCCTGAAACAACAGTAGAAATATTTATACAATATAACAAAAATTACCTTAAATTTGGGTCAATATACAAAACTCCACACCAAAGTAAAATATTTGAACTAGTGGTTGTTCAAAGGTACACCAAACAATCTACTTTTTATCCCATCATTTCTATATCACATCTCCCTTTTTTACCTTCAGAAAGAGATCCTTGACTTTAATCTCCTTTGTTTAGTTTTCTTTTTTGCCTGACCATTATTAAAAACAACTTGTAACCAACCCCCGCCTAAATGATAACAAACATCCATAACCCATCAAATGACCAAAAATCACCCACTCCAAGTCTTGGGAATGTGAGCATTACATTACTGCTTCCTGTTGTCTGGGGCTGGGGTGGCATGGGGACCATGAGAAAATTGGGCTAATGATGAAGTCCTGGGAGAGCTAGTTGTATTATTTGTTGCCCAGTCTGTGTGTGATAGGAATGTGTAGAGCCTATCTGAAGTCTTGGATGGAGAGTCTGTGAAGCTGATCCATCTCAGCTAGCAGTTTTGAAGTCATACTAGATGCAGAATTTTAAAGAAACAGCAACAAAGGCTTTCTATGAGGCTGGATCAACTGGTCTACTTGTCTTAATTGGTGTTTGACCCTTTCTTTCTTTCCAAAAACATGCCAAGTTTTAAAGGTAACATATATATTTGTATTAACACAAGTATAGAATGTACAGTGTACATAAATCAGTTAAAGATGTTTTTTTGTTTTATGTTTCAGCTAGGAAAATGAATCTGTCAACTTTATAAGTCTGTTTGGGCTATATAACCAAAGCTTTATCCATGCTACATAAAAGGATGGCACATGATAATATCATTAGGACTCTGGAAGCAATAAAATGTATTATGTCTCATCCAGTCTCAAAGTTGGTCCCATGTCCATGGATCAGGTTATACATCACATGTTTTGTGATCTTTCTTGGCTTTTCCCTTCATGTCTGTATCCAAGAGCCTCAGGATGTATCACTTGATCAAATTTAATGTTTATTAATTTTGAAAAGAACCACAACTTCTACCCCCCATAGAAAAAAAGGCATAAACTCTCCCGCAAAGCAACATATTGTCTGACTTCCACTTTGAAGTTAAGACATTCTTAAAATATATAAATTGGTTTGATTTAGCAGTTTACATAATCCATTGTCTCTCAGCAGCTATTGTTTTTTTGTACATTAGCATGGAAAATATTCAGTCAAGAAAGTACCATCAAGGATCCAGATACCCTTGCATCTTTCCCATCTTTAGGTGGCTTATTCTTTTTATTTTTCTTTATTCTTTTTTAAAGACTTTGCTATTTTTAAACTATGTTTTTCCTATAATTGTCCATTTTCTTTTCTTTCTTTACCATCTAAACACATTTTAAAACATACTGTATGTGTTTAAACGTTTTCTCAATCTGGACCTGACTTTATTTCCTGCCTTTAGTCTACAGAGTGGTGCTGGAAGCTGCCTCTGCACCCCTCAGTTCTGTGAGGGCCTAGACTCATGTCAGTTGTTCCAGGGTACCAAACAGGAGCTGCATTTACTGCCCCCACTCTGAGAATTCGCTGAGCCCCAGTGGCAGGTGATTTTACCTAGTATGCCCAGGTGCTCAAGTAATTCACTTCACAGCAAGGCCTCACAAAACAAAACAAAACAACAACAACAACAAACACCACATCTCTGCATGCTGCAAGCAGTGGGCTCTGGGTATATACTGCATATTGAAGGCCAAAATATCTGCCACATTTGGTCACTGGCTCGGGGACTGGGAAGTTCCCTTCATTTTCTACTGAGAACACTTCACTTCTACCATCGTTTTCATGTAATCCTTTTCATAAACTCTTTAAAACCATCATCAAAATTTATCAGGCACTTACAGTCAGGAGTGATTTCCCAACACTCTGGAGGTAGAGACGAGGGAATCAACCTCAATATTGGCTTTGTCTACATAGCAAGAATAAGGTATACATGAAGCACGATGTAGAGTAAATAAATCAATAAACTTTGCAGCTTTTGCAACAGGACTCTTCCATGCCCCTTTCTGCTCTCTTCTCTTTATCTTTCTGTCCCATAGGCAGTACTGTGATTTACTGAGAGTACACCAGCCTCAGGAGATCAAGGTAAAATTCTTTGTAAGAGTTATCAATTTATGGCATGCCAATTATTTAAAACTAAATCTTAACACAAATGTTTTCAAATTATAACTCAAAAACTTGTTTGTCAAAAATAGGAGAAAAAAAATATTTTATTCCTGTGAGGACAGCTGAATTAGCGCAGGGCTTCTTTCATAAACTAGCATGTGGAGAACTCAAATTCACACCCCTGATAATACAACACAGTGACTAAAGTCAGAATTTTAATGAAGCTTTCTCCAGAGTTATGCACAGGGCTTCCTCAGTAGAGCATCTTCTGTGTGATGATATTTTACTTAACATAGAGTGTGGGCTCTATGCCTCTTGAAAGAGGAGTGGATGCTATAGAACAATTTAAAAATGTTATTATTGTCGTTATATTTCCTTTAGGTCTTAGACTTGATTCCTGGGAATTTGTATGTATTTAAAAACCATCAGGATTCTAAAAGCAGAGCCTGGGAAGGTGGCTCAGAAGTTAGGAATTCTTCTCTCTCTTCCAGAAGATCTGAGTTTGGTTCTGGGGCTAACTCCCTATTCTGGCCTGTTAGTGAAATGGACTTACATACATATACCCACATACACATTTAAAAAGAAAAAGAAAAACCTTAAAATCTTAAAATGAAAGATTCTAAAGACAGTTTTTCTGTTAAGAAAAGGAATTACAAAGAAAAATAATGCTTATACATATTTTACCAATGAACACTGTTATACGGTTAGTAACAGATTTTAATTTCTATGTAGTTTTAGATCACTTCAGCACATCAGAATACTTTTTGTTGTATGTATTCTTTCAGGATTACACAGGTTATGAAACTAAGGCTACAGCCATTAATTAAACACCTTATCCAAATACACTGAGAATATTGGGTTCAAGTTACCTCTTGAATGTTTAACTTGAGTTTAGAAAAATTCTTGGTTTTCAACTGCTCTCAAACATCCATATTTTCTATAATATACTTTATCTAAAGAAGGACATGACTATTTTTTCTGGTTCATGGTTTTTGTTTTTAATCGATGTAACTCATTCTCATTAACAGTTTGGGAGGTGAACCAGGGTGCCCATTCTGAAACTTCTTTTATTTTAAGCCCGAACTTTTTGCTTAGATCCTGCTATATGTTTGTGTTTCTTTGACAGAAATGGATCAAAAGTATGGTAGGATATGCAAAATAAAAACAGAAAACAGCGCATTAAACTGGTACTGCATGATTGCTTGAACTCTAGGGCACATAAACTACAAGCAATGGCAGATTTATGCCATTAAGTAGGTATAATGAGGATCTTGTGGTTAGAATTTCTGCCTTTTCATGTGACTGCAAGCATAGTTATGCAAATATTTCAAGTTTCAGTTCTTTCATTGATAACATAAGAATGGAGTTAGAATATGCATTAGAGTTCTCCCCATCATTGGCCCTTCTGTGCTTCTTCTTCTCAGTTTGTCTAAAGAAGTGCAGTTGAATTTTATAAATGATCATTATCGTTAGCTGTACCATGAAAGTTATGTATTTTGCAGTTTAAAGGTTACTATGATCTAATAATACATAGGATAAAATTAAGCCCTGACTAAAAGCAGTTAGGTACGCAAATTTGAGGTACTGCCGCAAGCTTGAACAGATGTCTGAAAAGTTAGCTGATTGTGTTTATTCATTCTAAATATGTTTACATAATGTATTATATGCTATTTTCTCAAGCATATTTGCATGGAAATGTATGGATAGCCCTGATTCTGCCATCTTTAATCATGCAAAACTGCCACCGGCTTCTGGTGGAATTATGTCTGTGTCAGTTGTGGTAGGAACCAACAAGGAGAAAGTCATTCAGTCACTGAAGCCAAGGTTTCTGTTGCTGTGCATGTGCAGTATGGTAGCAGTACATGCAGAGGACAGTGGACAGGAACTCAAAAGGTCTGGAGACTTTCACAAGAGAACTTGTGAAAGAACTTACTCAGGAAAATAGGTATAAATTAAAATGCATGTGTGTGCTTTCACACAGTGCAATGTTAAGCTATTTAATGTCTATTACTAAAGCTAAATTTCTGTTTGTGCCAGACTGCATGTGTCGAAGTAGATAACAACTTTCTAGAATCCATCTTTAGTAAAATGTCTTTCATCTGTTAGTTTTGCAATCTTTTCTCTATATCCAAGCTTGACTTAATGTTCTATTGCTTTTTAAAGAAATGCTTCCAGGGTCTCCACTGTAGTAGCTGTAGTAAGCAATTATGAAATGGTAATCCCAGAAACAGTAGCAGCGGTGGCCGCCTCTGCTATAACAGCAACAATGGCAGCAGCAATGTCAAATTCTCTTCTGGAGTGTGGGGGCATCCACTGACATGTACACAACTCCAGGATCAGGAACTGCCAAGGTCCATGTTTCTTGATCCCAGCACAACTTAATCAGGCAGCTCTGCAAAAGAACAACTAAGAACCATAAAGAAAAAACAGGCAGCTCACAAAGAGCATGGTCTCATAATGGCTACATTTAGGCTGATAAATTTTAAGGTATCTTCAAAGGAGGCCAATAAATGTTGCACAGAGCCACTCCGGAAAAGTATGTATTACACCAGCTTGAAGAGGATTTTGAAAATGCAAAGGCTTAGCTGGCATGCAACTATTAATAAATGGAGGGCCCTGGTCCCGGTTTTGGATAACTGCTGCCTTGCTTGCAGACCTTGACCTTGATATCCTCCCTATGCTAATTCCTTCCTGGGTTTCACCCTCCTGAACGCTTAAGGGAAGTTCCTTGTCTATGTATCCTGCATAATGGGCATTAACAGCTTAGGTGCAAGATTGTAAAACATATGTAGCGAACTTCTGACCTCCAGGGTTCTCCCATTGTGCTGTAAGCCTGTGTTTAAGACCTTCTCCCTCCTTCAATAAATGGCATTCGACATTAATAATAATAATAATAATAATAATAATAAATAATAATAATAAAGAAATGCTTAATGTGGATGTTTAGAACAACTTAAATCAACAATATTTATCAAAGACACAGTCTGAAAAAGTATCTTCAAGGGCCATAATTAAACAATATATATGAAGATAAGACTATAATTTTAAATACTGTCTTTAAAAGTGTGTGTGTGTGTGTGTATGTGTGTGTGTGTGTGTGTGTGTGTGTGTGTGTGTGTATTCATACACACACATGCAATGGCATGCTTGTGCTTGTGAGGTTTAGAAGAAAATCTGTGGGGTTAGTTTTCTTCTTTAGAATGTAGGTCCTTGGGATTGATCTAAGGGTTTTAGACATGGAGGCAAGTGTCTTTCTATGAGCTATCTTTGTGAGCCGCTAATACAAAAATTTTATTATTGTTCTACTATTAGGACACATGCTATATAATTTTTCAGTTTCCAAAATTATATGAGCCAATTTTTAAATAAACGTCTTTTCATGTATCTATAAGTTGATGTATATAGATCTGTCTTTCTAAAATGTTTTATTATTTTTTAAAAATATTTTTCTTTTAGTTCTTTTTGCATTAGATGTGATGGACCACAGTAATTTGCGCATGTTTGATCAACATCATGAAATAAATTAATATCTACTAGAAAATACTTGCATATAACAATACTAAGATTAAAGACCAGAAAGATGTTTGTGGATAGAGACCTTTGCCACCAGATCTGAACACATGAATTAGATTCCATGATCTCATATGGTGGAATGAGAAAACTGATTTCTGTAAGTTGCCCTGTGACCTCCACTAAACACTGTTGCATACTTTCTAACACACACACACACACACACACACACACCACATGCACAGTGATGGTTGGTTTTCATTGTCAATTTGACACAAACTGAAGTCATCTGGAAGAAGAGACTCTCAGAAAGCCTGTCAAGGATTATCTCTACTATATTCATCACTATGGGAAGACCAGTCACAAGTTGACAATAACATTTTCTCTTCCTCCTCAGCCTATGTATCCTAGACTGTATACATTTAGAGAAGGGGGCTTAGCCCTTCCTCAGGTGCATGAATTCCTCCATTGTTTTCTTTTTTCTGATATAGATATGCTATGATCAGTTGCTACAAACTCCTTCTGACTTCATTTAACCACAGTGATAAAATATGAACTAAAACAAAGTTTTTCTCCTTTACTAAGAACAGGGTATTCTATCACAACAACAGAAAAGCAAAGAGATACAAAACAAAACAAAATACTAAGAAATGACCTAATGAGCATACAAAACTTATTGGTTATTTAATTATAAAGGCCATACTAAATATAACTCTTTAATCCCTACCCAATTTTCCTACCATGGCACATGAAATTCAAAGCCAATGAGGTCCAGAAATTCTATACAGAATTTAAGGCAGTCTTCTTAGTTAATAAGACCCATTTTATCTTTACTCCAAACAGTAAAAATTTCCATTTGTTTAGTACTCTTTTAACAAAAAAAAATGCACGCTAAATACACAATATAATCAATAATAATTGACCACACCTCTGAATTGTGTTTCGTATAGACATTTAATCAAAAATGGTGGATGAAGGACTGGAGAGATGAATCAGCAGTAAAGAACACAGGCTGTTATTCCAAAATATTGGGCTCCAATTTTCAGAATCCACATGGTGTCTCCCAACCATCCATAAGTCGAGTTTCTTGGTATCTGATGCCCTTCTTTGGCCTCTTCAGGCACACGTTCTTGTGCGATGCAGAGAAAAAAATGCCATTAAAAAACCTTACATATAAAAGAAAATTAGTTAAAAACAGAATAGAGAGGTAGTGATGGTGGCACATGTCTTTAATCCCATCACTGGGGAGGCAGAGGCAGGCAGATTTCTATGAGTTCGAGGCCAACCTGAGCTACAGAGTGAGTTCCAGAAAAGACTCCAAAGCTACACAGAGAAACCCTATCTCAAAACAAACAAACAAACAAACAAAAACAATTGGGTTAAATGTAATTTAATTATAAACAATTGAATAGTGCATCACTCTAACAGTAATAATATATTGTGTTGAAATTTAACAAAACATATATAGTTTACTATTAGATTTTTTTTAAACAAAACTATATTTCTCTTCATAAGTGATGTAAAAGGAGACAGAGGAATAATTCTACTCTAATGATAAAGAAATCATATTTCCTTCTTAAGCTGTATTAATGAAATAGTAATGCTTTTACAATATAAGGTGCTATGATAATAACTGAGTTTGTATATGCATACCAACCACATAAAAATTATATAATTCAAATAATTCCACTGCATATAAAACTATCAGATACAACCAAATTAACTGGAGATCTGCCTGTGTCACTCATACATCCACTTCAAACCAGATTATGTAAGGCTGAAAAAAGACGCAGCTAACAGCCCCAAGTTTCTCACATTCTAAAGATCATTGGACCTTATCACTGTTAAATAAACAGATGAAATGCCGTTTTAGCTACAATATGTCCAAGGAAGTTTATATAATAAAAATTTTATTGGTAGCTTTCAGGTTTAGAGAGTGAGTCCCTGACCATCATGGTAGGGATCATGGTAGCAGACATGAAGGCAGGATGCTGGAGTGATAGCTGAGAAATTATGTCCTGAGCTGCAAGCGTCAGGCAGATAGCTCTAACTCTTGAATGGTGTGGGCTTTTGAAAACTTAAAGCCCACTACCAGTGACATATCTCCTCCAACAAGGCCACATCCCCAAATCCTTTCTAAACTGTTCTACCAACTGTGAACCAAACATTCAAATATATGAGGCTATGGTTGCCATTTCCATTCAAATCACCACAGAATCTGACATCGATAGTGGAGCATATGTCTTAGTGCTGTATCAAGTAAATTCAATATGATTTTTACTGCTTTTTCTACATAAACAGCTTGTAAGAAAATGGCTTGAATTAATATGTGTCCTAGACAGGTTTCTATTGCTTTGATAAAAAACAATAACCAAAAGAAACCTGGGGAGAAATGGTGAATTTCACTTTAATGTTTACATTCATCTGCAAAAGCCAAGCAGAAATTCAAAGTAGAAACCTGGAGGCAGGTATTAGAGCAGAGACCATGGAGGAGCACTATTACTGACTGTCTCTCCATGGCTTGTTCATCTTCTTTTGTTATACATGCCAGGACCACCTGCCCAGGAGTGGCACCAACCACAATTGCCTAGGTCATCCCACCTCAGTCAGTAACTAAGAAAATGTCTCACAGGCCTAACTACAGGTCAGTGTGATAGGAGCATTTTCTCAATTGATTTTCCTTCTTCCCAGATGACTCTCTAGATTGTGTGCTGAGGGGGAAAAATTAAGCAGCACAATATGATACCTTGGGAATATGTAAATTCTTGTTGCTCTGTTACAGAGTATTCCTGATTAATTCATTTTTCCACACTGTTTTATAGAAGAATGAATTCCTTTTGCTGTAAATAGTTTAGAAAGTCATTACAGAGAAAAAAATTTAGGCACTGGAGTTATTTGATAAAGATCTCAGCAAAAAGAATAAATAAAAATTGAGAATAAAGCCGGGCGGTGGTGGCGCACGCCTTTAATCCCAGCACTGGAGAGGCAGAGGCAGGCGGATCTCTGTGAGTTCAAGGCCAGCCTGGGCTACCAAGTGAGTTCCAGGAAAGGCGCAAAGCTACACAGAGAAACCCTGTCTTGAAAAACCAAAAAAAAAAAAAAAAAAAAAAAAAAAAAATTGAGAATAAAAATTAACCTGTATTTTAAGGGAACTGGAGCAGTATGTAGAAAAGTTTTGTAAAGGCAAGTAGATCTTGTAGGGTACAATTGCAATCTAGCCCTTGGAAGGCTGAGCCAAAAGGGTTGCCATGAGATAGAGGCAAGCATGGGCTATGTACTGAGTTTGCAACCATCCTGGGCTACAGAGTGAGGCCCTGCCCCCAAACAACTGACAGCAATGGGGGAGTTAGTGAGAAAGAGAGAGAGAGAGAGAATGTGAAGCAGTATCATACAAAGTGAAAATAAAAAAGACAGAAGACAACATATTTTTAGTTTGAATTTTGTTTGCATAACATAATGTAAGCAAATATAATGGACAGTTCCAGTATTGAACTTACTTTGTTTCTATAAACATAATTTCTTCAAAAATTCTTTTTCACATACTTTATTCTTTGTTTAAAATAATAAGTAGACTTTTAAAAACTAAAGTGAAGCATTACATTTTACTATTTCCTCATTTTAGTCCTGATGATGTGGCCTTATACAGTATATCACACCTGGTTGAATATAGGTGTGAAGTTTGATGAAGTCCATCATCCCTAATGTGGTATAGAAGACTTCCTCCAGGTCCTGCTTCAATGCACCACTGATGTCTGCTGCTCATGTTTCTGGGAATACTTTGCAGCCTAGGAGTATCAACATCTTTTCTCTCAGGTTTCTTGGTTTGGGATTTTGATTAACTTTCAATGAAAATTATAAAACACATAAACTTTCTTGTTTTTTTATTGTGGTTCTCAAAATTATTAGCATTTACCAGCTAGAAGCCTTTGGGAATCTCTATACAAGTAAATTTATTTCCTTTCTGTATTTTTCTCTGCACCATGTCTTTGGTTACTGCTGCATCATCAGTTTTATAGTATTACAAGGTCATATTTTTATTGTTTTGTTCAAATGCTGAATAATGGATTTGTGAGAACTTTCTTTTGCCTGGGTGCAATATTTTGTGATGTGCATTCCTCATCTGTCAATCTCTTTGGTTTAGTATGTGTGGGAGGGTGCTGATTTAGCTTCTGTAAGTCAGTTTCTCACCTTGGCTCCCTCTGTGTAGTTTTATCCCCAACAGACAGGAAGCTACAGTGGCTCTCTTCATAACTTTAGCATACATTCCATGTATGGACATTTTATAGCATACCAGGCTTATCTGATCTTATTATGATGAACCCACTGAATTTTTCAGGAGGTAGTTCAGCTGGTTATTTTTTCCTGTTTGAGAGTTTCAGTGAGAACCACCAACCAACAAAGCAATATATTTTATAATATATCAAACCCCAAACTCTTACTGTAGCATTCTAAAATTTTAATCTATTAATTTGAATCACTGGATTCATATTTCAAATATTTGGAACAAATATCAGATGCTTGAGGGCACAGAGCAACTTATATTATTTGAGTTAGAAGATACAAACCATGCATGTCCTTTTATTTCTATTTTTACTGATATGTAAGGTACAAAATTCATGTAATACCTTACTCTTGATTTGTTTTGTATGTGTTACAAATGACATTCTACCAATATGAGTGTGGTGACAGTGTTAGTTATTTGGCTGCATTGTGTTCTTACCCTGCAAGGAAATGTCATGAAACACGACAGAATCCGCTTATAAGAGTTTTATTAGAGATAAAGGGATAGAGAGCGCGCAGGCCTGTGGGAGAGACATGTGTGTGGAAAAGAAGGAACCGGGAACATGGCGCTCAGTTTTTAAAAGGCTGGGTGTGGCCAGGTCACCTCACTACTACATGGGTGTGCTGCTGTGGATATCACTCTATATAAATAAAACACTGATGGCCAGTGACCAGGCAGGAAGTATAGGCGGGACAAAGAGAAAGGAGAATTGGGGAAACAGGAAGAAGAAGGAGAGACACTGCAGCCACCACCAGGACAAGCAGCATGTAAAGATGCCGGTAGCCACCAGCCACATGGCAAGGTATAGATTTATAAAAATGGGTTAATTTAAGATAAAAGAACAGTTAGCAAGAAGCCTGCCACTGCCATACAGTTTATAAGTATTATAAGCGTCTGAGTGATTATTTTATATGTGGATTGTGGGACTGTGGGGCTTGGTGGAAGCTGGAGAGAAGCCCTCCAGCAACAGTGTGCGTAGATCACATGGCCACGTTTCGCACTTACGTGCCCATGAAATGTCACGGATCCTGGTCACATGAGATGCCTTGACCCGGAAATGGCTATCTTGACCTGGAACTGGGTAGGCAGAGGTGTCCAGGTCAACCGGGTATCCTGGTTAGGAGAGACGCCCTGACCTGGAAATGACTATCCTGACCTGGAATTGGCTAGGCAGAAGTGTCTGCCTGGTATATGCAACCATGGGGGCGTGTTGTGAACCCTTCAAACAGTGCTAATAATCTATATTTGTTCCACATATTATCTGCACAATATTTAATGTGGAAATATCATGTTAAAAATTTAAGCTCTACAAATGCAAAATTATATTTGTCAACGATTGTCAAATGAAGATGACAGAGAATATCTCTCTATTCAGTTCCCTCCATATTTCTAAATACATGAGTGGAGCTCAGACTTTTTATGACTGTTACTCTATTTCAAGTTGTCTTACTTTCAGAGGCCATATTCCTAGATTATGCAAAAGCAATTGAATGCTGTAATTTGGTTCTTTGCTCATTTACCTAATCAATAAATACCATCTTGGCATGTTCTATGACACAAGCAATATCCTGAGGATTAAGCATTAGGAATCAAAAATGACAAAACATAGCTCTTTTTTTCTAGTGAAGGACCAGAACATATACAGTTAAATATAAGTTTGTGTGTATAAGAACAGACAACATGAAACATCTGTATGGTTAACTTTTAGTTTTAAAATGATCATGACAATATAAATGGAAACTAAGTATTTTCATAAACTACAGAAGAAAAGTATTCTTTTTATAATGATAAATGGTTTAACATTTTTTGAGAGATGACCAAACATACAAGATTTATGAAAATTATTCTATGAATTTTGACCATAAAGTAACAGATTTATTTTTTTACGTAAATCTTTTTTTATTATGTTTCCTTTTGTTTCCTCCACGCCTTGCATTGTAACCCAGACTGGCTTGGAACACTTCTAACTTGGTCTCAAACATGAAGCATTCTCTCTGCCTCAGTATCCTAAGTATGAGAATTATGGACATGAGCTTTTATATCTGGGTTTCTGCACATCATTTTGATTGGTATGATTTGAGGCAAGGATTGTTAATAGCATTTAGCGAGTAACCTTCTACAGCAATGAGTCAACATTTTCTAAATAGTATGAACAATAATATTTAAATAGCATGTTGTAAAAAGACAAGATACATTTTCTTTCAAACACAAGAACTTTGAGGTCTGGGTAGGCAAGAATGAGAGAGCAAGAAAAGAGAATCATAAAGTATAAGTATATGAGGTGATTTATTTAACAAGATCACTATCTGCTGGGATATGATAAGAAGGTTGGATGATAATGGAAGAGGCTAACACCTACTTAACAGGCCATTGCAAGGAACTTGTCAAGGACTGATGAATGATAACTTGACCCTTACCATAGCAGATGGATGATTGATTGTGTGTGAAGCTGTTATATTTGAAGGTAGAGAGAATAAAATTTAAATACTATAAGAACTGGTGACAGTGATCATCAGATTTGGTGATTTAATGTTTGTTAAAAAAAAAAAAGTATAAATACCCAGTGCTAAATCTCATAATAGAAACTTGAAAACCTTGAGATGCATAATTGTAATTTGAAATAATAGAAGAATGCAGATAGATCCATGTGTCTCACCCCGCACAAAATTCAAGTCCAAGTGGATCAAAGACCTGAATATAAAAGCAAATATACTTAACCTGATAAAAGAGAAAGTTGTTTATATCCTTGAAAACATTGGCACAGGAAATTGCTTTCTGAACAGAGCACCATTAGCACAGTCAGTAATGTCAACAATTAATAAAGGGAACCTCATGAAAAAGAAAAGCCTCTATAAGGCAAAGGGCACCATCAGTTAGACAAAGCAGCAGCCTACAAAATAGGAAAAGATTTTTACCAACTCCACAACCAATAGAAGACTAATATCCAAAATACATAAGGAACTCAGAAATCTAGTTATAAAAAATCAAATCATTCAATTAAAAATGGGGTACATAATCTAAACAGAGAATTCTTAATAGAGGAAACTCAAATACCAGAGAACCACAAAGAAATTTTCAACATCCTTAGCCATCAGGGAAATGCAAATAAAATGATTCTGAGATTTCATCTTATAGTTATGCAAATGGATGAGATCAGTAACACAAGTGACACCTCATGGTAATGTGGATATGGAACAAGAACATCCCTCCGTTGTTGGTAAAAGTACAAATTTTTTCAGCTACTATGGAAATCAATATGGTAGTTCCTCAGAAAAGTAGAAAATGATCTATCTCAATAAAAAGCTATAGCACTCTTGGGCATATATCTGGAGGACACCCCATCCTACCACAAGAGCACTTTCTCAACTATGTTCATAGCAGCTTTATTCATAATAGCTAGGAACTCAAAACAATTGAGATGTTCCTCAACTGAAGAATGGATAATGCTAATATGGTACATTTCCACAAACGAGTAATACTAAGCTGTAATCATTCTGAGTGAAGTAACCCAGACTGAGAAAGAAAAAATATGTCATATATTCACTTATAAGTGGATATTAGCTGTTAAGTAAATTATTACCAAGCTACAGTCTGTAGACCCAGGGAAGTGAGGTAAAGAGGAGGACTATAGTGGGCAAGCATGCACCCCCTGGAGAAGGAAAAATAGAGTAGAGTTCATGGATGGACTGTGAGCTGGTGGGGATGTAATGAAGGGAGAGAGTGAAGAGACAGGTGGCTGGAGTGGGCGGGGGCGGGGGGGGGGCATTTGAGGATGATGTGGAAACTTCCTGGAATTTATGAGGGTAATCCTAATGAGGATTCCTAGTAATGGCGGATGCAGAGTCTGAACTGACAATCACTTCAACACAGGCAAAGGTCCCAGTGGCAAGTCTAGGTTGAAATTGATTGAGTTGTTGGCGAGTAGATCCCATGAAACACCTAACAATCAGGCTGATGCTAGGATAGCAGATTGTTCTCTGAAAACTCACAGTGGGACCCCTTGCTGAGGAAATCATGTAATGGCATTCCTGCTGAGCTCCTGGCTTGGCTCTAGAGAGCCGCACCTAGACCTAATCCTTCCTTTGTTTAGCCACACCTTTTGTTTCTCTTACCTTTTGTTTCTCTTATCACCCTATGTGAATCTTGTCTGAGAGTCAAGAATCGGAGAGTCCCCCAAGGATAAAAGGCCTATGCAAAACGTGGTCCAGGAAACCCGGAAAACCAACGTACCCGAGAAATCAAGTAATTTGCACCTGGCATTTGGTCGGGAGCTCCTTTGGGGTTGCTTTGAAGGCATGGAAATTAACTATCTAAACCTTAAAAAAGAGTAAATAAATATGCCCTAGGTGAAAGGAAGAGTGTTTTAGTCCTTCAAGGCTGGACCCCCTGCAGCCATGAAAGGCTAGATTCATTCTTAAGATGCCTCTGTGTCTTCATTCCACGGATCCGCTTGAACCCTCACTCTTGTAGCGACCACACGGCTACAACAACATCTACACAGCCCATTGAATGTAGAAAGATCAAGCTGCTGCCTGCATGGTGCCTTCACCCCTAAATTCTAGTCCCTTTGGTGAGGGAAGGTACTCTGCAGGCTATGGGAAGACAGACCAAGACAACAATGCAGCCACAATGCAGCACACCTTTGACCTAAAATCTGTCTCCACTGAAAGATGTGCTGAGGAAATGGTGGCACAAACTTGTGGGAGTGGTCAGCTAAGATCTGGTGTAACTTGAGCCTCAGGCCTAGAGGGAAAGCCCATTCCCTATACGTCCTGGATGGGCAGGAACCAGAAACTGGATAACCCAGAGACCTAGAGTAGAAACAAACATGACTGCTCAAATTAAAAAAAAAAAAAATCAATGAAATGATTCCTAATTATAGTCTGCTACACTCATTGCCTTGTCTAGCTGTCTGTATAGAGGCTTCTTCTGGCAGCAGGCTGGAGCAAATACAGAGACCCACAACCAGACATTATGCAGAGAGTCTAGATTAAATTTTTCCACTGGGTCCCACCCCTTGTAGCTAGGGGAATCTTGAGGAAATGGGGGAGGAGAGAGTCTAATAGAGAGGACAGAAGACACTAGGAGAACCAGGCCCAAAGAATCAACTAAGCTTTGTGCATATGGGCTCACAGAGACTGAAGAGACTAACAAGGGACCTGCAAGGCTCTATATCAGGTCTTCTGTGTACATGTTGTGGCTGTTAGCTTCGTGTTTTTGTGGGACTCCTAATTGTGGAAGCACATTGATGCTTTTACCTACACTTGGGACTTTTTTCCTCTTGCTGGGTTGTCTTATCCACTTTCATTTTAAGGGCTTTGGCCTAGTCTTACTGTGTGTGTGTGTTAACGTGTGTGTGTGTGTGTGTGTGTGTGTGTGTGTACCTGCAGGTTTGGTTATTGTTTCTTGGAGACCTGCTCTTTTTGAAGGGAATTGGAGTAGGGGATCTGGGAGAAGGGGGATGGTGGATGGGGGTTCTGGGAGGAATGGAAGGAAGGAAAACTGGTTGAGATGTATTGCATGAGAGAAGAATCTATTTTCAATAAAAAAATGATAATGGAAATAGAAAACTGATAGATATTCTTCCATACAATAAAAATTGGCTAGCAGTCTCCTATTACCTGTTGATGCTGAATGCAGAACATTGTCTTTTGGGAATATTTACACTTGTTTCTTACTTTTAGGGAGTATAAAACTCTTGGAGCTGTGGTTGTTCAGGGATGACAAAAGACATCTGCATTGCCACTCCCTTGTGGTTTAGTCAATAATGCACTCCTGTCTTGGCTAGAACTGAATTTAGAAAGGGTAAAATTTTCAACATTATCTTCCACAATATAACCTACTGATAACTGATAAATGTTCTAATTTTATCATGTTATTCAGGTTCAATAAACTAATTAAACTTTGTTTGAGTCACCTTAGTGAAAGAAACAGATAACTTATGTTAAAACTTCATCAAAGCCTGATAATTTTCACTTAAATATGATCATCACTTCAAGTCTTCTCTCAGGTGTTGTTGAGAAAAGGTTTTATCTTGTAGACACAGAGTTCTCTAACACAATCCTTATGTTACTTTTCTCCCATCTACACTATTTAGCAATTCTGTTCAAAGGCAAACAATATCTGAACAATATTTTATGCCCTGTTCTCCATTTCAAAATGTGTACATATAAGAATCACATTTCTATTTTTTTTTGTTACAATTGTTAACCTTTTCTTGCACGAGAAAGGCAGTTGAGCTAAAGTGTGTGATGTTTCTCAGTTAGGAATTTAAGACCGCCTGGAGCAATCTGAAACTACTTGAGTTGCTTTGGGCTATTTTAGCAAATAATTTGATTCAATTTTATTTTACTTCCATAGCTTCTAGCCCTTTGCCTTAATAGCTGCACTTTGCGCAGTTTAAGGGAGCATTTTGGTATTCAGCAGGGAAGAAAATTTTACAAAATAAGATTAACAATCCTGATTTTCCTTCCTTTTCTTTCAATTAGGAGAGGTTGTTGTTATGACTACAGATTTCAAGAACTTTTGCTTGTGTTGCTTTTGAGGTAATCATCATTCCTTAACTTCCTCAGCATCTTGCTGCATATTCCTTCTTAAAATCAGACTACTGTTGTCTGGTAAGGGAAAACTCCAGGCACTTTTGCTAGGTTGTTCTTTGATAAGACCAGCTGCTATAATAGGCAAAATAGATGGCACCCTAAATACAGATTCTCCTTGCTAGTTGGTTCTTCATTATTAAGTAACACACAAAGCAAGAAAAATACCAACATTTTTTGACAGTGTATATCATCTTTGTTGTCAAAACTGATTGGAAATGCAAACAAAGACTTATTTCACAATTTCACATAACTTGGCATGTTCAGTATAATTACTATTATATTATGGTAAATATACCTAGCCTATTCTAGCATCAAATTTTTCACAATACGTAGAAAACAATCACAGGGAGATAATACATATTTGTCTTAAAGTAAAAAAAAAATCCCCTTTAATATATTAAATCCCAAAATGAAAACAGTAGTTAACAATCACCATGTTCTACTTATTCATTAAACTCTTTCCATAACTTGACTTGAACAGCTTACAGTATGTCTCTTTATTACAGTTTTTCTATCTGTAAAATATGGATGCAATATTTCTTTGTTTAAACCCTATTTGCCTTAATGGCCCTTTTATATTTTTAGTGGTTTGTGTATGTATGTGTTTGTGTTTCTTATGTTTTCTAAATTTGTTTGTTCCTTTGGTTGCTAAAGAGAGATGTGTGTGGAGTTTGGTGGATAAGGAATTGGGATGGATATAAGAGAAGTAGACAGAAGGGAACAGTGATCAGAATATAGTGTATGAAAATATTTTCAATGAAAATATACAGATGCTAATAATATGTTGAGATGAAGCCATATATACACAGCCAAGAAGAATGGACAGCTGAATTAAAAAACTGTCAACAATTTCCAGAATTTAAAATCCTGAATCATGACAGGACACTAGTGGAATTCATGTGTTTCTGGTACATGGACTGCTCTCGCCTAATGTGAGGTTGAACTGTTGATCTTGTGTACATCCTACTTCACAAATGAGTCTGTCAGATACACTAAGCCTATAGGCTGAAGATGATGCCCCAACACTGCAGAGAAACCTCTGGTGACTGCCCAGGCAGCTGGCTGTTTCTGTCAACTCACAAATTTTTTGGAAGTTGCTTGCATGCACTTCCTGTTTTTATTTTTGTTAGCTAATATTATTCCCTTCTTGGTCTCTGAGGGAGTTGAAGATTAGTTAGTTATGGTTGAAGATTAGTTAGTTATAGTTGAAAATTAATTAGGATAGAAAGTGCCTTAGATACATATTGGATTTACCAAAATAAGATAGATAATGGAATTATTTTCTCTGATTTGTCAAATACCTGTTTAGGTATTTATTACTTGTATATATTATATATAGTTACTGTACTTTTGTATATAGTTTTTCTTTTGTTAGTTATAACCTTTTGCTTTTTTTTTCTTTTTATTAAAATAGAAAAAGGGAAATGTGGTGGTATTCTAATTGTACTGAAATGTGATTTTGATTGTATGTTAATAAATAAAGTTACCCGGGAGTCAGAGCTATTAGAGCCATAGACAGAGTGTGGCACACGCCTTTAATCCCATAGATCTCTGTGTGTTCAGGGATACAGCCAGCATTGGAGACATATGCCTTTAAGACCTGGGGGGCTGTACATACAGACAGTGACGAGGCAGTCATGTGTTTGGGTTTACAACCAATGAGAAGGCAGAACAAAATACTATAAAAAGACAGACAGACAGGATATAGCTCTCTTTCGGGAAGCTGGGACATCGCAGGAGGAAGGGTGAGATTTTAGCTCTGAGCTCTGACCTCTCGGCTTTCTCTTTTACATTGGTTCTGTGTTTCTTAAACTGTTAGATACATCTACAATAATATACTCCTTGTCACTAAAAAGAGAAGTGCTAAGTACCCCATTTGAATTTCCTTTAAACCTGAACATGCCTGTGTGTGTGTGTGTGTGTGTGTGTGTGTGTGTGTGTGTAAAAAATTATGTTACCATTGTATTACTCAATATTGTATTATTCCCACATATCTTAAATGCAGTTCTTCTAAGGATCAGAGGTACTTTTTTTTAAAACTAAAACAGTAACTATACTTTCCTTTGTTGTACATAATGAAGTTACTACATTTTTTTAAATGACATTTTGTTCTTCCTCTGAGAAGTACATAAAATATATTTTGATCATACCTCAGTAAAAACCCCCACTCTATCCCCTACAGACAAAGAGAATCTTAAACCAGGATTCCTAAGTGTAGATAAGAACTTAGACCCCTTTTCCCCAGGTGGCTGTATCTGCTACAGGGACTTTGGAAAACACAGTCAGGATATTCAACCAAAAGACTAAAAAGGGAGGCGGGTTAAAATAAATTATATGGTCTGTGCCTTTAAGAACTAGCCTCACAAAGAAAGGGGAGCTCCCTGCTGTGAGTGAGAGATTTGGAAGAGCCTCCCTGGAAGCTTATAAACTTAGAAAACACCTTACTTTTACATTCTGTACCTAAAGTCTCCAGTGGTGGCTTTGGGGACATGATCTAGGCACAACAAGACCCTCACTCTATTGTCTCAAAAAGGGGGCCTTAGACAAAGATATCTCAATATAGATAGACCCAGGCCAGTTTCAAGTCCCCAGAAATGATGGTGCCAGCCCCAGGAACAAAAGAACAGAGTCAGGATGTCTGATGGTAACCAATTAACCACAAAATGCCCCTCTCTGGAGATAACATGACCAGACCCCGGAGGATGAGTTGTAAAACTCCTGACAGGGCAAACAGATGAGCTAGAATAAGATAAAGTCCAGGCCCGGGAAAAACTGGACCAATCAAGGATGGACCTGTACTAACCCCCTCCCCTCTAAGAAATTTTATGGGTTTTGCCTATAAAAACTAACTTCCCCAAGAAAGAGTAACTCTTCTCTGCCTCACTTGAGATGGCTTGAGATGAGTTCCCTGTCATGACTTGCAGCAGAAGTAAACCTTACTTTTGCATTCTGGTATGCTCGTCCTTGGTGGTCTCTCTGGGGGTCACGATCTGGGCACAACACCAATCCCCCTTCTCCAACTCCTCCAATATCTACACCCCTTCCTCACCTCCCTATGCAACTTCACACTTTTAATCCCATTTTCATATTTTATGTATAAAATGTAGTTTTTGCTGCCTAACAACTCTTGAGAATAGAGCTTGTCCTGAAGTGTAGCTGCCCATCTAGGAGTCATATCATTAAAGAAAATCAATTCTTCCTCTCCCATCAGCTATCAAATGCCAATAGCTCCTCAGCTGGTTATGGGATTCCATACCTACTTTCTCCCATCCATGGGATTTTGTTTGACTAGGGCTTGTGAAGGTCTTGTTCATACTTTCACCATCATGATGCTTTAAGTTCAACTGCCTTGTTATATCTTGGAAACTCTGTTTTCTTGAAACTATCCTCAATCTCTGGATCCTAGAGTCTTTCTGCACCTTCTATGAAGATCTCTGATACCAGCAGAGAGAATTTGATATGTATATCCCATTTAAAGCAGAGCAATCTACATTCCCTGCTCATGTACAAGTTGAGGGTCTCTGTTCTAGTGAACATCTACTGTAAATTTTCCAGTATTCTTGATTACCTTCTAAGAACTTGACAGTCACAACCATTTCTTCAGATTCCACATACTTGAGTCCTCAACAGTGGAGAAATCGAGGTAGTGAACATCTAGAACTTCATCCCTACTGCCTAGCTTTCATGGTACTCATACTAGTGTTGTTATGTTTTTGTTTTCAATTATCTACAGTGACTGCCCCTTAAGCAAAGATTTTCTGTATAGGGTGAGGCCTGAGGGGATATTGTTCCCTCAGGCAATGGCTCTTTCAAAACTACTAAAGGAAGTTATCTAAATCTACAGAACTCACAAATCAATGGTTTAGGTGGAATTCTGCTCATTCAGAGAGGCTGAATAGCTAGTGGCTAACCTGCTCCCTTTGCTGACATGTTCCAAAAATCCTAGAGTATTTCTCTCAGCCCTCAAATTAAAAAAAAAAAAAAAAACCTTCCTACACATGGTTCCTCCTTTCAGCTACTTGCTGACTCAACCTCCTGCTTACAGGTTAATTTTATTTAATCAAACACATCTTTGAATTGTTAACAAAAGCAGTAGGAAAAATGCAACACAAAAAAATTAAAATAATATTCCCCAACATATTGGAGCTGCTACTCAAGCTATCAAAAGAGAAGAGCAATAATCAATCTCACCTGTCTGTGATCCAAGTGAACTAGAAAACTGGCATGACATGATATCCTCATTGGTACAACACTGTCGTAGATATTAGAGAGCAAACAAGCATTAAAATTATGTTCCATGAGATATAATCCTTCTGTGGCACAATTAATGGAGCCAAGACCCTATGTAAATAAAGTCATAACCCTAAAGGGGAATATAATACTATTATTTGTCTAAATGGACATAATATTGAGTTTAATTCTATGAACTACTGTCATATTTATAGATCAGAGAATCTCTCAATCCTCATCATAAAGATTCACTTTAGTAGATTACAGATAATTCATTTTCATTTTTGTCTATATAGTAATATAAATATTAGTCATGTATAGTATTATGATTTTTACATACATAAGCTGAATACTAATGGCTCATACTTTACTCACCAACCCATAAATTATGCCCTAAATTAAAAACAAAAATGGTTAAGTAACTTAGAGTTTCTAATAGGTATAGTAGATTTATTACCTATTGTTTCTAATATAACCTGTTGTTTCTAATAGGTATAAGTATTTTAGTATTCACTTAGTATCTTCTCCTTACTCATGTAAAATAAAATGAATGAAATTTCAAATATTTTTTAATAACTGTCTACCATTTCATTGAATATACCTACATTAAAAGTTATAAGCCAGATCAGTTTTTACTATTAGTTGTAAATATATCAAAGTTTTTTCTTCATTTACAATGAATTGCATTAGATGTACTGAGAAATATCAATTAGAAAGGAAAGAATCCAAGTGTGAACATTGCGGTAGGAAAACATTCATCATGCCTCCTTTCCTAATGGGGAGGCAAAGAGGGAATTAAGAAGTAGTGAAAGTGGGGAAGAAGGAAAGATAAGCTGAAAAAATATTGTTATTCAGAAGTTACACCAATGAAAGGCAAACTAGAACCAAAACTGAGTCCTCTCCAAGATTAGAGTGAGCTCTTAATCATGGCACTGTCTTTCCAGAGTCTTTATTTTATTTTATTTTTATTATATGTTTCAAATTTGTCTGTGTGTAGCTATTTCCAGATGAGTGCAGGTGCCCATGGTGGGCAAAAGAATATCTCAGATCACCTGGACCTGAAGTTACAGGGAATTCCGAACCGCCTGAGATAGATGTTGGAAACCAAATACTAGTACTTCGAGAGTAATATTACTCTTAGATGCTGAGCCTTCTTAATAAGCCCAAGTTTTATGTATTATTATGCAGAGGTCCCATGCTTCATTGTGGTATATGAATAGCTGAATTTTTATAATCCCTTAGTTCTTTTTAAGGCTCACCCTATAATTTTATTTTCATCCTATATAGCCCTGGCTTTGTGCTGAAATGGGTATACAACAGCAAACTAATTATCATCCTTTTACTAAATGGTAAATTAGATATATATTGATAACTTTATTAAGTCCCTAAGGGAAAGAAGGAAAAAATATCAGAAAGTAATTGAGAAGGAACTATAGATAAAACATAGAAAATAGTAGAAAATAATGATAATTGGGGTTTGAAGAAAAGCACTAAGCCAAGTCTGCAGGTAATGTTAGTTGCCTTTCAATTATGGGATATTTCCACTGTTGCTAGAGTCACCTCATTATTAGTTAAGAAATACTTAAATGGAAAATTAGGGATGAAGGATAGAAGGAAGGGAGGGAGGGAAAGAGCAAGGGAGGAAGAGAAGAAGGAAAGAAGGGAGGGAATGAAGGAGGAAGAAAGAAAGGGAGGAAGAAGTGCAGGAAGGAGGGAGGAAGTGAGGGGAGGGAAGGAAGAAGAAAGGAAAGGTAGAGAGTAAGGATGCTTTTAGATTCTCATCAAATAATGTGCAGAAATTTACAATCGAATTAAGATAGAATTTTGAATTTAAATAACTCATGTTCATGTTTCTTTCTACAATACGAAAGATGGGTTTCATAGTTTGGTCATGTGAGGACATGGGGAAGGGCATTATCCACACTGAGCTTGAAAGTAGAAACTGAAGTAATTCACATGCTTCCATCTAATTATTAAAGGAATTTTATGTTTTCTTATATAGCCTCTGATACCAGTCTAAACAACCTGAAAACCATCCCATAAGCTGTTAATTTTAAGAACTTTTATTTGTTTTATTCCTTTAGTCTCATATAAGTTAGAATAGTATCATAATTTTATGATGGGAAGAAACTCAGGTTTACAAAGGTTAAATAACTTGATTATGAACACAGAATAAGACACTGTAAAGGTGAGCTTTATTTCTAAGCCTTTCTGTCTCCAAATAGAACACACATTTATTATCATGTATGTAGAGTAACATTTTTTTGTGTCCTCAGTCCCTTCTTGCTTATTAAGTGACAGCAGACACTGTAGTATGGTTAGTTGGTGAAGTAGTTCCTCTGAATAATTCATTTAGTTCTAATTCCTTAGAAACCCTCCTCCTCATGTGTCGCTTTCTGTCTGTCACTCCTTTGCACTGTTCTTTTTCTCTCGTCCTTGGCACTTTAGGCCAGGATTATCTTTTGAGTACTTTCCTTGTTTTCTCTCCACAATTATTATTTATGTGACCATTATTATACAATTTGGTTCATATAGAAGTGAAATCATTGCTTCTGTACAAAGACAAGTATCTAATTGTGGTCCACTTACCTTTCTTTAGGGTTCCACATAGCAAAAAATTCTAAGGAGTTCACCCCGGTTCTTCCAAATGTCTGTAAGAAAACCGTGAAACTAGGTTTTCATTACTCCCAATACTATATGGTCATCATCCTCCTGCTATCGAGAATGAATATTAATTTGTACAAATAAAAATAAAAACTAGGGAAATTTACCTCTTGAGTCATCCACTCTAGAGATTTCTTTGGTAATTTGATCTGTTTAGCCCATTACGTAAGTCTTTTTCTTAAGGCACAGATTAAACTCTTCTTATACCTGAGAGGACTCAAAGAAATGTGATCTCACTATTATAATTTCTGACACATTTATCATTATAGCTACATAATAGAGTTTCTTTGTTGTTGGTTTTATTGTTTGGCTGTTGATAAAATGAACTTTTTTATCAATAAATGTTGATAAAATAAGTCAAGATCAGCACTTACATTAGCAGATCATTGTGACAGTGGCACACTTGCCAAATCTAGAGAACCGTAGCCATTGTTGGCTTCCTCAGTACGTAAAATGGTACTTTGGATCAGAATGAATCTGAGTGGCCCCATGTCTGACATTAGCATGCATCCAAAAAACATAATTTTTGTTAATAGCCACATGACTTAGATAACTCCAGTTAATTTATTTGCTGTGGTTAGTGTTTTATTTTAAAGAGCATGAAAACTCTTCTCATATGTTTATAAAGCACTTGTCATGACAATGTGAAATCATCCCTCATTCTGATATGTAGTTTCTAGAAAATGAGAGGAATAATAGTAATATTAGTGTGACATTTGACCTCAGTTAGCTGAGGGTATATAGTTTTTGAAATGATACATTCAGTATTTAACATGGGTATGCTAAAAGAACAAAGAAGAATATTGGAACATTATTAGCAAAGACCAAAGAGTTAACTGGGTGGAGAGACAGATTATATTATAAACCATTCAAAACTATGTCTCTAGTTCAATTTATTTGGGTTCATTAAAAATATACTAAGAGCAAATAGTAGCACATTCCACAGTCTGATATTCTGCTTTTATAACACACACACACACACACACACACACACACACAAACACACACACACTCACACTCCGTAATGCATACATATACTACATATGCATAAAATATACATACATTTACATATTATAAAATGCACCTATGTTTCTGTTTATATTACACACAAAGTTATACAAACACACACACGTGTGTGTGTGTGTGCCTGTGTGTGCACCTGGTCACAGTTAAAAAGGATGCTACATCTGTGACTTTTTCACTTTCAGTGGTTTGTTTGTTTTGTTGCTGCAGTTTGATGGAACTGGAAACAAGAGATGTCACCTCCCTGACAGTTTTTCATGTATTTCTCAGCATCATTTGTGAATAAGGCTTGGACGATAATAAAGGATCCCACAGTGGTCACAGGCTTCACTAATGGATAAAACATCTGGAATTTTAGGCAGTATCCCTTACATCACAATAAATTTTACTTAAAAAGAGGCATTCTCCATACTTAATCTTGATATTCTAAAATATACCCAAATATTGAAGGTTATTTGACATACAATCCAATATTTTCAGTAATGCATTCATTAAGCCAATGAGAATTTGTTTACAAATAAAACATTAACTTTGTTTTAGTGATATATTTGCTTCTTAGAACCAAAGTAAATAAATATTAGGATGTGATGAGTTAATTAATTGAATCTGTATAAAACAGTTAAATTGCACGCTAGACAGACCCAAATCCCAGACTTGTCAAATAAGAAACAGTGATTTGTGTCTGTGACCTTGAAATCTGAGGTCAGGATGATCTAGGACCTGGGGAGGCTTCCGTTCTGATTTGCAGCTTTTACCCTTTTCCTGCTGGGTGCTCACACAGGGGAAAGAAAGCTGAGATGTTTGTCTCTTTTCTTATAAGGGTGCCAGTCTCATCTGTATGGCTACATGTTATTATTATTAAACCTGGATGTCTTTCAAAGGCTGATGTCCAAGTACAGTCACAATGGCAGTTAGCCTTCAGCATATGGATTTTGCTGTGGATTCAATTTAGTCTAGCACACGATCTTTAACATATGTTTTATAATCATTTTGGCTGAAGACATTTATGTCTGCTATGTCATTTTTCCTTCAGAACAATGTGATTAAACAAAAACAAAAGTCACAAAACAAATCTATGATGGCCTATCCTGAATGCAATTTCCCAATGTCTGTTTTAGGTAGAGACACTAGGAAGATAAGAATGTGATGTTTTAAATCAAATACAACCTTTGGTTAAAGATGAGTTACATCACCTTTCATAACATATTTTCTTGGCAAATGAGTAAATAGTTTTATCTTTGCTTTGTCTGAGAGTATCCACATAGGAGGAATGTTGGTTAGACATCTCCAAATGTGATTTATATTGCATTACCTTGATGTCAATGATATTTGACATGTTAAATTTCATAACATTCAATGGAAGTTTATCGTGACATTTACAAGTGATGACATTTATAGAAAATGAAATAAATGTTGTATTGTTTTCTCAGACATCATAAACATTAATAGAGACTTCTCTACCAATATAAAACTGAGATAGTTGTTGCAAAGACTAAAACATTTTAATGTTATTAAGCTTCTGTTATATTTTTTTCATTCAAAAATTATAGAAACAAAAAAAAATGTGTCTATAAAAGCACCCATCCTACATGTACAGACAGAGGATTTCATAACCACAAAATTTACAGTTTTTTTTTTTTTTTTTGGTTTTTTGAGACAGGGTTTCTCTGTGTAGCTTTGCGCCTTTCCTGGAGCTCACTTGGTAGCCCAGGCTGGCCTCGAACTCACAGAGATCCGCCTGGCTCTGCCTCCCGAGTGCTGGGATTAAAGGCGTGCGCCACCAACGCCCGGCTACAGTTTTTAATTATAGGAAAATAAATCCGAATCTGCAATATAAAGAAAGAACACTGTACAAGAAACCCAACATAAAATACCAAAGATCAAATGCTACTTCTCTTCTCCTTCCCTTATTGAATATGCTCGTCAGCTTGAAAACTTAACTTCTTTCTCTATCCAGTATTGGAAACTGTTTTTACTAGGCAGAGCTATATCTATGCTCTACTTTCTCTCAAAGGTACTTATGTGTTTCTATTCAACTAGAGTTTTGTTGTGAAACATTGTAATTGTTGATATGAATAATGAATTTTATAAACTTAACTTATGATTTCTTGGCTTCTTATGTTTTGGCTTCTTAAGTTCAGGGATCTCTGGTTTTTTTTTTCAATTTTAGCTCTTGATTCTGAGACATGCTTCTCATCTCATAGTATTATAACACTAATTTTTCAGTTAGTCTTCATGTGTAGAAATTTGAAAATTTCACATTTTAAAAACATGAATAAGAAACATTACAATTTATTTTATGTTTTTTTGCCTCAGTGCCATCTCTGATGATTTTTATTATTATTATTATTATTATTATTATTATTATTATTTTACAACACCATTCAGTTCAACATAATAGCCCAGTTAAATGAAAAATGGATAATCACTTAAGAAATCAGAATCTTTGGTAATATATGTTACTAATTTTTTTTCTGTTCTCCAGCTAAGAATTGTGCTTGAATAAGTTTTCATTTTATTTAGTTCTATAAATAATACCAGCTCTAATTTTATATAAAGATTATGATTTGTATCTGTAAAGGCAGGGCATTTACATTTTCTTTTCAGTAAGAGAAATAAATACAGTGGTACTGAAGCTTGGCAGTATGAATTTGGCCTGTGAATTTGGATGAGGTAATATGACTCAGCATGTAATTCACAAAACCAGAACACAATGAAGGCTTTAAGAGGTTGACTTCTGAACCAGACCTGAATAGCCCTAATGTTCCCAAGTTGCTGATTTGGAAAGTAAGAAGTTTAGATCATAAAAATGGCATTTTGAAACAAAATTGCCTTTATACTCTGTGGTCTTAGCCTTGGGATATGAATCTTTCTACAAGTAGCATTTCAACATAGGGTAGTGTTTATCACAAAATGGGAAATAAAATTCTCAAAAAAACCCAAAATGGTAGGAAGATTTTCATAAAAACATCACTATTTTGCTCATTAATATTTCCTATGACTTTCATTCTCCATTAGTGTAAAATTTATATATATATATGTATATATATATACATATACATATTTATATATGACAAAATTTCCAGAGAAAATGTTGATAATTCTATGCCACTGTAGTAGGAATGATGCAGGGAGACTGATGATGGAATGATAGATGGTATATCAGAGCAAGAGGCAAAGGAAGCCAGGAAATATAGGATACTTGAGCTTTTCCTTAAATTATTGATGTTTGTTTAGTTTTACCCTGCGAGCCAAGTCTCTGCTCAAACACACTTCTTATTTTTTCTGGAAGTTTTCATGGGCAACGCCACATGTCTGGTAGCAAATTATATGAAAAAGCATAAATAAAGCTTAATGCCCAAAGATGCAAAACAGGCCTTGTGATAAGAACACAAATCACAAACAGAGACACAACTTATAGTTAGATGATGTGGTTACTTCTCCATGTGTATCTACTGCATATTAAATAAATTAATCAGAAGTTATGGGACTTTTTTCTATTAGTTTTAGACTAATTGGCTATAACTTAAATGACATAACTTCCATCAACCTCAAAATTTATGAATATATTATTTGAATTGACAGTTTTAGACAGTATTTATGTGAAAATTACAGTTTTAATTAACATCCTATATGTAACATGTTGATTTCAAATTTTACACATATTTTAAAAATTTCTCAATCCCAGGAAAATGTTATGCTTGAAATAGTAGGATATTTTCTTTTTCTGTATGTGTGTTGCTGAAAAGAAGCAGATGGAATCTGTTTTTGTTTTGTTTTTTTGTTCAGAAATGTTTATTGGGCTTAAACAGGATTGATAACAGACTAGAAATGAATATTCACAATGCTATTTTAATAAAATTCCAGATTTCCAATAATTATTTTCCTGGAAGTATCTTAAATTTTACTGGAACTTGTAGACCACTAAAAATGTCTTTTAACAGAATAAATAATATTTTTTAAAATTAAAAGTATAGGGAAGCTTAATAAAAAAACAAAAAATATTTTCATATCATTCTTACCATCAATATTATAAAAGAAAAAATTTTGAAGTCAAATAATTAAAATAAGTGCTTTATTAAAAACCATTATTCAATAAACAAGTGTGTCTCCTCAAAAATAATAAAATGGTCAAATAAGTGTGACTGAACTACAAAGATTACAGATCTGTGGTTAGAATGAGGAAAGACTCTCATAGTTGTATTTTAGGAATATAAACATTTAAATGTACATCAATTCTAAATTTTCTTTTAAAAGTAAACATATTATCTTACATATTGAAGAGTATTGTTTTTTTCTTAAGCACAGAAACTGTTTATAGTATATCTAGTCATAACAAATTTTGAACATGATACATAATGTAAATTGATTATATTTTTGAAATACAGGTATATTTATAAGACTCTCAGCAGCATACTCATTAGCTGTTCTCTATGAAAGAATATTCAAACTCTTCAAGGAAATGGGTGTGAAAACACTTGATACAAGAAAATAAAACTGAATATGATTAAAAGAAATACTCAGGTGTTCCATCACAAACTCAGCAAGTGGCACTCCTCACAATTGCCAGCAGTAAGAACCACTGTCATTTATAATCCCATTAGCCAGCCATCATCACACACATGTGTTCCTTCCCTCTCTGTATCAAGTTCTGCTCTAAATCTCAGTGGGAATCAATGATTTCCTTAGTTGTTTTTCCTATAAATACACTCCATCTATCATTTCCTGGTCCTCTTCAGTGCAGCTTTGACCTCTATACCCAGTGAGCCCATTCACTAGTAAGATCCGATTTAATCCTGGGTGTGTTTTGATGTTATTTAGAGTAATTCCATTATGAATTAAATATTAGCTCTTTCTTAATGCCTTTGGTACTACAGTATTGCAAGGATGCGTCAATTTATCCTGCTTGTTTTTCAATGGTAGATTTGATTTCCACTTTTCTTTTTGTAACATTTCACTAGAATCATTTTTTCTTTATGGTTATCTGTGCTATGTATTCTCTTTATCTTTAATGCACAGTGACTAAGGCATGTGTAGATTGTATCCACACACATATTTGCAAATTAAATTTCACATCTATGTATCCTATCATTTCAGATAAGTTGAAAATTCTGAAGCTTAATTTGTACTTCTACATTTAAAAGCACATAGAGAAATATTTCACAAACAAAAACCTGAAAATATGATAATCAATATTTATAAAGCATAAACTCATGAATGTCTGTAATCAGTAATGTCATCATCTTGAGATGTCAGGTAAAGTGGAAGAGAATTCACTTTAGTGCTTTATGGATATATGCCTAATAATATAGGACATGGAAAGGCAGACTTCAGACCATTTCATTGATTTGAAATCTTTGCTGCTGTGGGATGATCCTTCTGTATCCTGTGAATATGCATTATTCTCCTGGGTTAAGAATAAAGCTGTTTGGCCTATAGCAAGGTAAGATAAATTTAGGCAGGACAACCAAACTGAGGACTGGGATGAAGAAGGGTGTGGTTGAGAGAGGCAAGAAGCAAGATTCCAGAGGACTGGAAAAGTCAGGGATCACATGGTAATACACAGATAGATTAATAGAAATGGGTTAATTTAAAAGTAAGAGCTAGTTAATACTGAGCCTGAACTGTTGACTGAGCATTTTGTAAATAATACAATGTTTCATTTGTTTATTTGGAACCACACAGTTGGGACAGAAAAACTCTACCTCCATTTACACCTCAACTTTCTAAGTTTTATGTATTGATTTTTCCAGATCATCAGATGTGTATCCTAAAGGAGCTATGAAATGGTCTATGGGCTTAAGATTTTCATAAGAAATGAAAAGTGTTTGTTTTGTGTGAAGCTATTATTAAACAATTACATGTTCATAACTTAATTTTCCTGTAATGTCAAAACATTATTCTAACTACCAAGATTTTGCCCACATCAAGGCGTTATTTACCTTATCAGCAATAGTAGAAATGTACACATATCTCTGTAAGCCCTTAATGTTCAGGAATTCAAATGTAGGAAAAGGAACACAGGCATACATATTTAAATACATACATATGATTTTAAAATGATAAGCTTGTGTGGTATATAATCAATGATAATCCCCTCCTACTGTTACATCCTTATCCTTGTCCTACATGCCCTAGGTTCTCTTGTCATATCTGCCTTCTAATTCCATAAAGTGCATCAACCTTCCTCAGGAAGTACCCCACATAGGGTCAAACAATGTTTCCAACCCCAATTCTAAACTTAGTATACAAATAAATTTTCAGGTAAGCTAAATTAATGAAACAGGACTAGGCTAATTCATCTTTGTCTGCCTCCTTTGCTTGCTGGAGTGCCATGGAGCACCTACCCAGTTCTGAAAGATTCACCCAAAGAGTGGCTCAAGTTTGGCCATTGAACTCTTGTCACATATCAGATGCCAGGACAGTTATTCTAAATATTTGGGTAAGAATTTAATTCACATTGTTTCAATGGTATTTTTTTTTAGTTTGGATTTCTATTGTTGTGAAGAGACGCCATGACTATGGCAAGTCTTATAAAGTAAAACAATTGTAGTGGCTTGCTTACAGTTTCAGAGGCTCAGTCCATTATCATCATGGCAGGGAGCATGGCAGAGTACAGGCAGACATAGCGCTGGCTATATCTTGCAGGCAACAGGAAGTAGTTTGTCTGTCACAATGAGTGAAGCTTAAGCAAAAGATTCCTCAAAGCCCACATTCAGAGTGACACACTTCTTCCAACAAGGCCATTCCTTATCCAGAAAAGCCATAGCTCCAAATAGTGCCCCCATCTTTGGGGGGCATTTTCTCTAAAACTACCACAACATTTTACAAGATTTCCTTGATATACAAATCTTAATGTGACCACTATTTACACAATTCTTTCCAAATCTGTGGTTTTGTGCTGCTGCAGTCACAGAGTTTTAAAAACTACCCAGACAGTGGAATGAGCCTGAATAAGAACCCCACCGTGAGGCTTTCTTGAGCTCTGTTACAGATTCAGATCATTGGGCGTATCGCTTCCCTTTCCAGTCTCTATGTGGTTGAGATGTGTCATCACACAAACTTCCTTCCTCTTCATTGCTCATAGCTAAGTTATGCTTTCTGTTCCTGTTCATTGTATTCTGTCTGTCTCATGAAACTCACTTCAGTTCATTCAGAATTATTGATGTCATTATAATTCCATCCACAAATAACCCTTCAGTGCAGTTGTCTGTATTCTAAAGTGTGGCTTCTTCCTTTCTCAAGTTTCAGAATTAATGCCACTCTTTTGATAAATATGGATCAATGCTCATTAATTTTTAATGTATTTCCTAAGACAATTATGTAACTCATTTTTAATGATGTAAAATGCAAACTATTTTCAAGAGGGAAAAGAAAATTCAAAAAAGGTATATTAATTGTCTTTTTCTATATTCAAAGTTATTTAAATTAAATAAAATAGTATTGGAAAATACTTTGGTCATCCTATAACTAAACAATCCAACCAAGATTATCTTGTAGCTTTTCTAAGTATCCATTAGAATCATAATACCCTGCATTGCCATTATTATCTTATTTTGCAGTTTAAAACTGGGTATGCTATGAGGTTTTTTACTGAGTCCTGAGAGGAGTTCTGAGCCTCTCTTGGACTTTTTGTCTACTGATTACCTCCTTTCCTGTTTGTGATAACCTCATCTTTCCAGAGCTGCACAGGATTAAACTTTGATGCATCGTTATAGCATGGTTCTCAAATTGCATATACACAGAGATTCATTGCAGAATGACTTAGGAAATACAATTTCCATATCACCCAAAGCATCAATTTTTAACACTATTATATCCCTGGTTGAAAAATAATTTTCTTTTTTTTCCTTTTAGGGTTTGTGGTTGTGTGTGTGTGTGTGTGTGTGTGTGTGTGTGTGTGTGTGTGTGTGCATGTTTGTGCATGTCTGTACTTGTGTATATGCTCAGGCTCATGGTTGTACATGTATTGAGAGGACAGAGTCAGTATGAGGTGCTTCTCTCTGCCTTATTTTTTGATTCAGGATGTCTTAGCTACCCTGGAGCTCATCTATTGGAAAGACTAGATCTCTACATAGCCAGCACTTGGACTCCAAACCATATCATTTAACTGATTTGGTGTTGAGGATCCAGCCTCTGCTTCTCATTGTTTTGAAGTGAGTCCTTCCCTCACCAAGTCCTCTCTCTAGCCCACAAAAACTCTTTAAAGGCAAAGTGTCTCTTTCTTTAGCTTAAATCTTGCTAGGGTTTTTCACGAATGTAAAAATGTCACAAATCTAGCAGACCAGCATAGCAACACTGATCAAAACACACTGATGTGTTGCCATTACAGATATTGAGTTGGTACTTCTTGTCGAACATAATAGAAATTACAAATATATTATTCTTTATTATTAGTAAAGATAAGATTCATTTTGCCATAAATGAAATCTCTACTGGTCATGTAACTTTCTTGCTCAGTACTAGATGCAAACAGGGAAAGAAATGTGTAAGATGTTTAACAATTAGGTACCTTTGGATTTTATTATGTCCAGATGTTAAATAATAAAATTTAAACTGATATATGTATATATTTATATCGTGTGTGTGTGTGTGTGTGTGTGTGTGTGTGTGTGTGTGTGTTTGCATTCATATGCGTGTACCTTCAGTGTCCATACTATGGCATTGGGTCCCTAAAGCTGTGGTCATAGGCTGTTGGGAGCCACCTGAAATGGGTTCTGAGAATTGACCTTGGGTTGTCTGCAATATCTGTTAAATGCTAAGCCATCTCTCCAGCCTCTGCTTTTTTTTCTTCTCATTTTAAACAAACTCCTCTTTTATTTTACTGTCCTCTACTCAATCAAGTTTTTAACATCTGTCCTTTTAATTTTATTCATCCCCTCATCTCAATTACTTTCCTTGCTTTGTCTGCCTTTAATTCTAGAGACCGTCCTGCGAGTGACTTTTGTTCCAGTCATCTCTCATACAACACCTCCTGACTGCAGCTCTCCCACCTTGACTCTCACCCAGACCCACTCATCTTCTATTTCCCTTCAGAGAGGACAGCCTCCCAAGTATATCAACAGAACACAGCATAACAAGGTATACTGAGACTAGGCACAAATCCTCATATCAGGGCTAGGCATGGCACCCCAGTAGGAGGAAAAGGATACCAAAGCAGGCAAATGAGTCAGCGAAACCCCCTCACCCACAGCTAGGAGTCCCACAAAACCACCAAGCTAAACAACCACAGCATGTATGCAGAGTCCAGTGCAACCCCATGAAGGTTTGGTATTTTGTGGAGTTTTTATTGCAGCTTCAGACTCTGTAATCCCTTATGAACCTTGCTTGGTTAATTCCCTTAGCTTTGTTTTCACAGTTTCATAGACCCCTCTGGTTCCTAAATACCTGCCCCCTCTTCCACTGGCTTTCCATGAGCTTCAAGCAGTGGGGACCCAAAGGAAAGTTCTAATATGAGTGCTCTCTCCACCTAATGGTTTGACTGGGGCTCTCTGTACCTGCCCCCATCAGCTGTCAGTGGAGACTTCTCTGAGGATGATTGGGCTAGCCACAAATCTATGAGTATAGAAAAATATCATTAGGAATAATTTTATTGATTTTTTTTTCTATCCTAGGTCTCTGGGATATCCATCTTCTAGTTTCTAATCATCCAGGTAGTGTCAGGCTTGGGCTCCCTTTCATGGCATGGGCCTCAAATTAGACCACAAGTTCTGTGCCCCCATTGCCCCAGTATATCTTGCAGACCAGATAGATTGTAAGCTGAAGGTTTTGTGACTGAGTTGGTGCTCCAGTTCCTCTGCTGGAACCCTGTCTGATTATGGAAGACAGGTGTTTCAGGCTCCATATCCCCATTACTAGCAGTCTTCACTGGGCTAGGTCTCAGAGATTCCTAGGCGTTTGTAATTGGACTAGGTTCCCACATCACATCACCAGCTCCACTCATTTCTCCCCATACTCTTTCCTTCCATCCCTGGAACACATCTGGTCACACTTTATTCCGTTACCACATGTCCCCAGCTAACCCCCAAAGTAAATTCTGTTTTTGCTTCTTTCAGAGACTCATGCTTAGAGTCTCTTAGAACCCTCCTTGTTACTTGGGCTTTCTGTGTCTGTGGATTGAAACATGAGTATTATTTTTTAGCAAATAATATCCACTTATAGGTGAGCACATACCATGTTTGTCTTTCTGGGTCTGGGTTACCTCAATCAGGATACTTTTTTCTAGTTTGATCCATTTGCCTGCAAATTTTATGATGTCAATTTTTTAAACAATTGAATAATACTACATCGTGAAAGTGCATCACATTTTATTTATCCATTCTTTGGTTGAGAGACATCTAGGTTGTTTCCATTTAGGGCTATTATGAATAAAAATATCATGAACATAGCTGAGCTAGTGTCTTTGTGGTAGGTTGGAACATCCAAGAATAATATAGCTGGGACTTGAAATAGATTGATTCCCAATGTTCTGAATAACCACCTTATTGATTTTCATAGTGGTTTTATAATTTTGCACTCCCACCAGCAAAACTTCTGTAAAGCAAAGAACACAGTCAATAAAATAAAACAACAGCCTACAGAATGGGGGGAAATTTTCACCAATTCCACATCTGATAGACAGACAGCTAATATTCAAAATTTATAAAGAACTCAAGAAATGATCTAAATAATCTAATTTTAAAAATGGGGCACAGATCTAAACACACAATTCTCAATAGAGGAATCTCAAATGACTAAAAAACACTTTAAGAAGTGTTCACCATCCTTACCCATTAGGGAAATGTAAATCAAACCTGCTTTGAGATTCCATCCTATACCTTTCAGAATGGCTAAGATCAATAACACAAGTGGCAGCTCCTGCAGATTTGAATGTGGAGCAAGTGACTCTTAGTGGCAAATGAGGAGGGCCTCTGCTAAGTGTAGCAGTAGACAGAAGAGTCACAGGAGACTAAAACAAGATTGAACTGCACATGAGACTTACAGCAGCAAGATGTTCTAAATTCCAAAGCAATGAAAATTTCAGTGTTATCAAGTATTAATCATGACTCCATTTTGAGCACTTGTCTTTTAGTACCTATGAAGATTTACACTTAGTAATAGTTCTAAAGTTTTATAGACTTTGAAGCATTACAAAAAAAAATGGACGACAAATCAACATCTTTTATTAATAATTTTGAATGGTATTTAGTGAAAAAATTGTAACGGTAATAACATGAAGTAATACTTAAAAGGGAAGGATAATCCCTGATATTGGTGAAATATTTTAATAATAATATATGATCTAATTTCTAACATCAAAGAGATACAGGAAATAGTTATGGATAATAACTTGAATATATTTCTACAGTGAAATAAAACCTTAACATTTTCTGTATTTGTGTAATAGTAAATCACTTGTAATCACACAGATCCATTTATTGCTCTCAGAAACTTTCAAACACATGCATACAAATCCATTCTTCAAATAACTGTATTTGCTACATTTTACAACATACTTGTTTTCTTCTTCCTAAAACTTTAGCATTGATAACATTAATCCTTTCTTTCATTTTATAGGATTTCACTTTTCTCCAACAAAGAGATTTTAATTTTTATTTCTATAGCCAGTTAAAACAAAAAAATAGTTTTGTATTAATATATTAAATGGCTGTGGAAAATGTGCTTCAGGTATCAAGATACTGGGAGTTAGGGAGATTATGACATTCACAAAATGTTTTATTTAGGCTTGGGATCACAGGATATTGAGCAATTCATGTGTTATATTCATGATAAGACATAGAGGTAATTTTATTTAATAAATTAATGTTATGTTCAGTTTCTGGTTTTTACTGTGATACATTATGTAAGGTTAATAATAAGATTTTTTATTTTTGACAACATGAAAACTCGGAGTTTTAGATTTTGGAGAATTTCAGCTTTATGATGTCAAATTGGTGATGCTTAGTTTGTATTTATATACATTTTTAAGATCCTCATAAAATGTATTTATATACATTTTATATAAACAGTTTTACATTAATTTGTCTATTTTTTCATTTCGGAAAACTGGCAACTTTGTTAATTTATTGCATTTACATTGTTAAAATGTGTTGACACTTGGAGAGATATATCAGTCATTTAAATACTCTACCGTGGCTGAAATTTACATTTATAGCTTAGATTGATTAAAAAAAATCAGCAATAAACTTTTTAAAAAGCAGGCAATGAAAAGTGAAGAATGACTCAAGGGGGGAAGTGAACTTTCCCACATTTTCCAAAATGAAGAGTTTGTCAATTTTGAAGATAGAATGAGTGAGATGAAGATAGCAAACTAAATGTTGAATGGGACAACATAGAAATCACTAGTAATATTTTGAAAGTACATTTGTTTATACATAGACTTTGGGAGGAGAATCTGGGTATTTTGTCAAGGGGAAATAGGATGACATAGCAAAAAGATATTAAAAATCTTTCTAATCTGGACAATCACATAAACAGGGAAAAGAAAAATGAGGCAGTATTCCCAGGGATGTGGAATCCAAGGAGTGTTTGAAGCTATTACTAAGCCTTAACATTGTTGCATGATGATGGAAATGTTGGGGGAAAGAATGTTGGAATTGTTTCAGCTCATTTTTGGAATAATATTTTCATAGAAATGAAAGATTTTTTTTCAGATAAACTGCAAAGGAGAAGTATTTAAACTCACAAAAAGCATGGAGGTGTGTTGCATTTCACATGAGGAGGGTTAAGGTTCAAAAAAACTGTTAGTGAGGCATGTTAGTGATACAACATTAATTATTCTTCCTTGTGACTATTGTCTGTCTCTGGTAAATCATATCAAGTATCCTCTGTGTGTGTTTGAAAGGAGGGATTTGAGATGATGACACAATGAACACAATTTGAACATTAGAGCGTGTTAGAATTAGAGAAAAGTAAAAGACCTGTCTGTGTGAACTGTCCAGTAAAGACATTTTAATAAGGTGAATCATAATAATGGTTCATCATAGTATATTTTGCCTTGAGTTATTCAGGAGTAGATCTTATGTAACTTAGAATAAACTTCAAGAAGATAAGATAGGAAAGAATGAGGAGGAGGGAAGAGGAGATGAAGGGAAAAAAGCAGGGAGGAAGAGAGGAGAAAGAAGGAAAGAGATTCTTCCTAAAATCCTTAAACCCTTAAATAGAAATATGGAGACAACGGATAGAGATGGGCAATGGATGAGTATGATGGGTTGCATGTTTTTGATGGTGTTAAGAATTTTCAGTAATCAGTGCCCTGAAGAAGTTGTAGCATTTCCTCTAAATATTCTGTAGGAGCCCTCAGAGGTTTTCTAGTGAGATCTGAGCTTGCTTTGCCCAATTGGGCTGCATAAGGAGATGGACTGATCATGTGCATAGTTACCAGGTGTTTGGAAGGGTCTGCACTTGGCTGTATTAGGGGGATGTCGCTTGCTTCACCCCTTAGCATTCCTTTAAAAAGCTCTTTAGAAGAGACAGAAGAGGCTGGTAAAGAAGGATCCAGGCCCTCCCAAGGCTACTCTGTGTTTCTATCTGTCTCTCTCTCCCCTCTATATTTCTATATAAATCTCTTATCCCTCAGTCCTAACGAGTACCCTGGGAAAAAAGGTGGAGGCAAGTTTCCCACAAATGGCGCCAGGAATAGGAATCCAGCGACTTGAGGAAAGAGGTGTCAGGGGGCATTGCAGGTGTAAGACATTCTAATAAGGATTTGATAAAGGTGATGGTATTTTATTCTTGGCAGTCAAGTTAGGCAGTTGAATGCCAAAGTTGGAAAATAAAGCTGTAGCATATATTTCTCTCTATCTATGTTTCTTTCTCTCTCTTATTTCTATGTATAAAAATTAAGGAAAATATAAAATAGAATATAAGAATATAGTGTAGGAAGAAATTTAGAGTAAGTTACAATACAGAGATATTTGGGTTAGGAATATAGTTTAAGAAAAAATTTAGGATATGATAAGCAACAAGATAGAGAAGTTATGTGTTGTGGATATCGCTCTATATAAATAAAACACTGATGGCCAGTGACCAGGAAGGAAGTATAGGTGAGACAAAAAGAGAGGAGAATTGGGGAAACAGGAAGAAGTGGGGGGGGGGAGGACACTGCAGCCACGCCAGGACAAGCAAAATGTAAAGACACCAGTAAGCCACCAGCCATGTGGCAAGGTATAGTTTTATAGAAATGGGTTAATTTAAGATAAAAGAACAGTTAGCAAGAAGCCTGCCACGACCATACAGTTTATAAGTAATATAAGCATCTGAGTGATTATTTTATATGTGGATTGTGGGACTGCGGGGCTTGGTGGAACCTGGAGAGAAGCCCTCCAGCAACAAATGGCATCCAACGGCTTAAGTTTCCACCTTAAACCTGAGAATATTTAAAACCCAATTCTAAACAGAGCCAAAACCAGGTTCCTGCTTCATGTCTCATACAGGCAGCTAGATGCCTCAAAACATGGGTTTGAACTACTGGCGGGTTCCTGGAGTTTGCATTTGACCGGCAGTATGGCGGTAATGAGGTGTCTGCCAGCGGCACATTACTCTGTGTGGTAGATTTAGTCTTTACTAGTATTAAAAAAAAAAGTTTCTGGGCTACACGCTGCTTTGATAAAAGCTTAGACCCACTATTTCTGAGATTTGATGACTCATAAAACTGGCAGAAAACGCCATGTTGGTAAGATGAAATGGGCTGAGCCAGCAGCCACAGAGCCGTTTCAGTCTTAGAATACTGCAGTTTAAAGCAATAGATTCACAATACGTAGGCTTGAAAGAGACAAAATAAGATAAATTAATATAAAAAAGCCACATAAAGATGAATATTACACAGACAATCTGGATTGTGTTGTCTTTGGGATTTTTAACTGCAAAAAAATATTTGATCAAAAAAGATGTTGAATTAAACCAATATGTATATTTTAAAGATACCTTGACTTCAAAATTTGCATTTAAGGATATGTTGCTTTGGAAAAGAGGTTCTGCTTTTGTTTCCACAGAAAGCCAGAGGCTGTGGGTTTGTTCCAGATTAAGATACATCAGGTTTCACCAGCCAAGACCCCCTGAAAGGTCTCTGATGACACCATAGCCCAGATAATCTAACATCCAGAGCAGTTTCAAGGCAACTGGTTCACACAATACAGCCTCACGGACTACCCCATAGGCCTAAAATTTTCTTTGCGTCTCCATAAGATACAGCACCCCCCTCCAACAGGAAGTAGTAAGAGATGCTACGCCCAAATTCCCAAATATGCCAAGTTGGCTTTAGAGGTGGAATTGGCTCACTCCCCCTCTAAACCGAGACATATTGCTTTGGACAGCAGCAGTTTCTGTGAACAAATAACCTTGTCAGAAACATTGGGCTAATAAAATTTATCAAAGACAAGGTATCCATAAAAGAGCTCATGGTAATCTTAAAAAGCAGCTTTAAAAAAATTAAGAAGGGGGGAAATTGTACCCTCAGAATCTTTCTGGCTGTCTGAGCATTTGGTGAGGAATGCAAGACAGGGGAATATATGCTCCAATGATGGTCCTCCAGAGGTACTGAAGTGAAAGCAGTTGAATTGATGTTCCTGACATTGTGGTTTCCCCCTGTAGTATGGGGAAAGCAGGAGACATAGGGGGCCCCCAGACTGCTGAGGAGTTTGGAACAAAGGTTTTGTTGCTGTATAGTAAAAGCTGAAAGGAAACAGAGTGCAGAGCCATACCACTTTTGTTTGATTAGCAGCAAATCAATGCAGGCTCCTTTGGTGCTTAATATCTGTGCAGAAAGTTTTTTCTAAGACCTTTACTGGGAAGTTCATCATGATAATTCCATCACCCTGAGTCAAGGTTTCTTAGTAGTGTGAAATGAAAGTTCTATTGTAGTTAAGATTTGGCAATATTTGTTTGAATTGTGGCACTCACAGGAGCTGTAATGCGTTGGGTGAAGGGACAGCTCCTGACTGGAAACTGTCCATGCTGTGTGCCTTTCAAGAATGGGTGGAAGGACCAGCAGGAAAGATGACTTGGGGAAGTGGAATTGTCCCAAGTATTACAGCCTGCTTGCACCAAGTGTTACAGCCCCCTAACAGCAAGTGTTACAGTCCCATAGAAACAGCACTCACTAAATCCCAGGGTTGTGGGAGCCATTGGCATATTAGGCTAAACTTTTCAACTGTCAGAGGAACTTTAAAGATATTGAAACTGACTGTGAAATTTATAAATGAAGCAGTTTTGAGTTCACCCACAATTTTAACTGTTTTGATTCTAGATCTGGTATACACAGATCTAGAATCGTACTAGATTCTAGTGTACTAGATTCAGTTAGGAGATCTCTTCTAGATGTTTGCTAAGCTTTATAAAGTAGCCCTATATAATGAGGGTTTCAATATATATAGTGATAACAGCTCTGTTAAGAGATTTGTTTTAGATGTTTGCTCAAGTTTACAAGCTAGTCCTATGGAGAGTTTGCTTTTGAATGTAAGTTTGTAAGAAGTGTAAATACCTATAGTAAGTAGTCATGGTAGTTGTAAATATGTGTAGTAATATTCATAGAATTATGTTGATAATATTGAACCAGAGTTGGTGAAGCTAAGGGAACCTTTAAGTTTGATGTAGTTTATTTGATGCCATTTGCATCAAGATTTATTGATTTAGAAAAGAGCTTGGCATAGTTAAGGCTGTTATAGACATATTAAGACCCATTCAAAAGAGAACATTTCACCTTGGTCATCCTCTACTCCTTTACTTAGGAGTGTGGCAGCCTAGGGACCACTAAGTTGTTCAAACTACTTGCAAGCTCCTGAGTCATAGTTGAGTTAAGCTCTGTATCCCCTCCAGCCAGAGGTTGAGAGTCAGAAATGTGCACTGTTCTTGTTAGCTGTCAACTTAAGACACGAGTATTCTTGATGGAAATTGCATCTCTAAGACAGATAAGTCTTGTCTAACTGAAAATGACACAAGACAAATACAGTCTATCTGAGGGGCCTGAGGGGCTCTTTAAAAAATTAAGAGGAGGGACCTGTGGGAGTTCACAGAGGTTTCCTAGTGAGATCGGAGCTTGCTTTACCCACAGCATAGATTTAACGTGTCTATGGTTATCAGGTATTTGGAAGGGTCTGCACTTGGCTGTGCTAGGGGGAGATCATTTGTTCCACCCTTTGGCATTCTTTTATAAAGCCCTTTAGAAGAGATAGAAGGAGCTGGTGGATAAGGATCCAAGCCCTCCACGGGCTATCCTGTGTTTCAATCTGTCTCTCTTTCCCCTCTATATTTCTACCTAAATCTCTTATCCCTCATTGCTCAAGAGTACACTGTAGAAAAGAGGTGGTGGGTCTGCCACAATTATGCTGATATTTTAGCTATAGAAGTTGACTATTCTTTCTTCAGTATTGCTTTAAGAATTACATTATGCATTCCTATGTTATCAGAATCTATCTCAAGTTAGTACTGAACTGTTTAACTTGAAAAATAAGCCACAAATTTGACAGAAAGAAAGGACCGGTATGTGGGAAGTCTTAGAGGGAGGGGAGATAATTTACTTATATTGATCTCAAATGATAAAATAATTTTAATAAACAAAGAAGAAGAAATGTATATGGGTGTATCTCTATGTGTGTCTACATTTTTATTTTTATATTTATCAAGTATCTATCCCTGTATGTATGTATGTATGTATGTATGTATGTATGTATGTATGTATGTATGTATCTATCTATCTATCTATCTATCTATCTATCTATCTATCTATCTAATCTGATTGTGATAAGGAGTTAGAATATTTGTTCTACACAATCTAATATTGCTGAAACTAAGAGAAGAAAATGAATAGCTGAAAATATCCTTCATAGTAGCCAAATCTACTGAATCCTTTTACCCTGTTTCATAATCCATCATTTATATTATCCGTTCCATTATGTGAATAACTTCTGTTAGTATTTCTTCATGCAGTTTTGTTGGTAAAAATAGTTCCAAGTTTTAGTGTGTAAAAAAAATGTTCTTTATTCTGTTGTAGAATATTCATTTTGTTCTGATAGTGATTATTACTATCTCTTCTTAATTTCATATTGTTCCACTGTCACCTCTTTCTTTGTTGTTGAGAACTTGCTGATAGTTTGTGTTATTATTGATGTGTATGCAGTCTATTGTTATGCTTCTCTGTCATTGTTGTTTTCCCTTTATGCAGTTTTTAGTAGCTTGATTACTAGGTGTCTGGGAGTAGTTTTCTATAAAATTCTTTTTCTTGAAATATGATTAGAAAATTCATGGATTTAATAAAATTGGTAAGTGTTGAGTCATTAATTCTTCAAATATCCCAGACCACTTTGACTCTTTAAATCTTAAGTATTATTTTGTCAACATTTACTTTGTATCTCCTAGTTTTATTTTTTATGTTTCTAATTTTGTTTCCTTAAAATCTAATGATCAATCTATATTTGATTTCACTAACAGCACAGGTTTGTAATTTTTCTGATTTTAAAGAATTTCAGCTATCACTGAATTTCACACATTTCAGATTTCATTTTTAGATTTTTTTTCCTTTGTTTATATGGGTTACCCTACTGAGAGTCTCACTTATTTCATACTCACATTTGCCTTTTTACATCAAAATGTCACTGTCAGGGGTTCTCTCTTGCTTGCCATGTTTTCATCATCCTGTGTAGCTTTTACTAGAAGTAGAAATCACACCTCTAGACTGCAGAATATGTGGCATCTAATAGGAACAGACACACTGTGAACTTCTCTTGGAAAGCTTTATCCTACCATATCCACACAAAGACCATGTGTGACTTCAGTGGAGTATAACTAAGGAGCTGGAGACTTGGACTATGAGATGGTAGGAAGTGTTTGATGTAAGGGAAGATTTGATTAATTCTGGAAGTTTTGAGAGCATAAACAGTACTAATCCTGGGTTTCCTCAATACATATTGTTACCTAGGCTAATTAGGAAAATGGAAAATGGAAAATGTTCTGACATAGTTCACTAGTGACTAACTGATCACATGGTGTGGCAAGTATGATCACATTGGCTGACTCAGTAGCTAAAACATCTAAGCCTCAAGGAAACAAAGACCCTGCTTTTATGTAATTGCCCTTAATTGGAAAAAAGGAGGACTTTGTGGGAAAAATATTATTTTCAATAATACTCAAGGGACTTCTTTCCAGAAAGTTATTTATTGACTTATATAATTAATTGGTTCTAAAATTTCATTCCACTACTTTGCTAAGAAATACCAGATGATTTCATTTATTTATTTATTTATTTATTTATTTATTTATTTATTTATTTATTGTAAATAAATTAACTTGACTAATTTATCTGTGGAGATTTCCTGGGAAATTTTGTAATTGTGTGTGAGTGTATATGAAAGAGAGAAAGAAAAGGAGATCAGAGAGAAAGACTCAGGAAAACACTCAGAGACAAGAAGAAATAATAAAAAAGAAGAGTTTCTGTTCTTTTTCCTTTCCAATCTCAGATAAGTGTTATTTTTCAGCATACTTATCCATATAAATACAGGCATACAAACATATTTTATTTATTTAATGAATATTATATTCAAGTATTAACTATTAAATTCAAGGATTGTATAACACATGTAATCATAATATAATATTTTAAAATAAATTTTATAATGAAGGAATTCATACCTAAGCTTGAAGAATAAAATAATTTATTATATATTATACCTTTCAATATGTAAATCTGTGGAGACTTTTAGCTTTATATAGACCATATATTGTAAATGTGGGGATGACAATTTTTCATGTATTCATCAAAATATATTTGTAACATGGTGTATAATGCCTAAATTCCTGCTTAATTAAGAATAATTTTAAAAGTATGCTATCCAAAGAAAATAAGCAGTGATTACAAGCAATGCTTAGTAATTGTACTGTATCATTAATAATAAAGTTAAAATGACAGACTCTAAGGGAAAAATATTTTTTTTTCACTTATTGGATCATTGATATAGTCTGTTCCTTAAGTTCTGAAATATCTTTTCATTTTCCTTTAAGTCTTAATTTGTTTAATAAAACTGCCCAGGTGTATGCCTCCATTTTCGTGTTACTTCATACAGGATTATGGCCTCCATATTGCAGATTCAACATATGATTTAAGTTCCTAACTTTATCATTAATATTGAGAAACACATAGCAACTGAAAATATGGGTGCTTCTGTCAATGTTTTATTCAAAGTGAATTCAGAGAGTGGTCAATCTGCTTTCACTTGACTGCTGTTATTTATTTATTTATTTATTTATTTATTTATTTATTTATTTAATGTATAATCTATATATGAAACACATGACTACATGAGTCTCATATTGCACAGGAGTATACAGACACTTTCTGACATGCTAGGTTAGCATATGTCTTATATGCGAGATTAGTTTGGGCTTTGATTGAAAACAGTTCTTTTTGTTGTCATTCTTCTGTTTGACTGCGTTCAAATGACGACTTTGAAAAGTTCTCATTACTCAAATGCACTCTACAATCTAAATCTACTGCTGACCTTTGTGGCAATATCTAGGTGCATCTCCTACTGTGTTTTAATGGGGCTAGTAGCTATCTCCAATCCAATTATCTCAGTGTCATAATGGTTTACTCACATGTCTTCGGCATCCACTCAGTTGTGCTAAACTCAGTGGAAGAGCAAATTACCTATTTTCCTTTTAATTTTCTAGCTCTGCCTACAAGATTAATGCATGATGGTCTTAGAAAACTAAATCTCATTATTCCTTACCTTAAGCCTCAGAATAAAACACATTCTAGCCGGGCGGTGGTGGCGCACGCCTTTAATCCCAGCACTCGGGAGGCAGAGCCAGGCGGATCTCTGTGAGTTCGAGGCCAGCCTGGGCTACCAAGTGAGTCCCAGGAAAGGCGCAAAGCTACACAGAGAAACCCTGTCTCGAAAAACCAAAAAAAAAAAAAAAAAAAAAAAACACATTCTAAGAAGGAAAAAAGTGATTTATTTTCATAGTTGTATAAGTGGATTCTAACTATATAAGATAGTCTAATGTAAATCACACCAATATGTGTAATTGAAATTTTCTGTCTATGTCTCATTTTCAAAATACATTTCATTATAGAGCAATTTTAGATACAAATGTTTAGGGATTAAGAGAACAAGCTAAATAGCAATTGACTAATACATTGCACAGAAAAAAGAAAGAAAGAAAGAAAGAAAAGTAAAAGAATTGAAAATTGGCAGATTTCCAAGGCATGTTGAATTGGTTATCAATGTAGTTGATAAATAAGATTTGTAGCTGGCAAGTGCTCTGTACTCCTGTACTTGATTATGACACATTAGACAAAATGGAACAATTTATGATTCATGATTTTACTTCCAATGGTTGCTTTCTCCTCTAATGTGCCAAGAAGGAATGGTAACCATATTTACCATAGCCCCATTTTACCATCTATACCAAAGAAAGTAGGCTGAAGAAATCCGACTCCAACAAACCCATTTAAGTGCTTTGTTTGTCCTCTTATTTGCCTTTTTTATTTTATAGAAGCAAAATCTTGCATCAAACAGAGAACACTACAGAAAACCATAACCAATAAAAAAGCAGTGTTTTGGAGCTCCAATGCCAATGGATACATCTACAAAACAAGTTTTACACCTAAGGCTCAGGGAACATTTTAGAAAGAGGGGCAGAAAGATTGTAAGAACCTGAGGTTCAGGGAATTTGCCATGAGATCATGTATCTTACTAGCATCAGAAGTTATGCCCATAAAGTCTTACAAACATGATTACCAAAACATGAACTGAACATGGCCACCAAAAATAGACAAGCAATGGGGATGAGGGAAAGCCCAACAGACCTCAACCCTATAGAAAGAACTACAGGCAACTCAGGAACTTTGGGAGCAGAGAAATAGTCTTCCACAGGGAAAGGCATATCAACTTATTATCAGTAACTAATAGTTAGCCCTGAAAACATTCATATAAGTAACATTATACAGAAAAGCTGGTTATATTTAGGAATATATATATAATTAATTAATACAATTAATAATAAAAAAGGCCATGGATTAAAAAAAGAGCAAAGAAAGATATAGGGGAAGATTTGAAGGGCAGGGGAAAATGATGTATTTATATTATAACCCCAAATTTTTAAAGCAATATTTAAAAACAGTAACAAAACAAAACAGCTGTTGTTTCATTAACAAAGGAATTCTTTCCATATTTTTAGAGTATTTGAATGACTAATTTAATGGAAGCCAATTAAGTCTTTGAAATAAATTTGAGAATTCTTTTTCTTTTATGTAATTTCTTAAGTATGAAATCAACTTACATTGTAATAACTCTATAACTATTAAGATGCAGTGAAATGATCTTTATAGTAGTGTTTATTTGGTTTTGGATCACACGTTATTTGACCCCCCAAGATTAGTGTGATTGGCTAAGTGTGGTCTTTAAATTAATTACTCCAATTTCAAATGTTAGATACACAAAGAGAAGATAAACTGGAAGCAGAATCATGCCATTCTAATATTAGGGAATTTGTCATTGATATATGCCATGTTAAAGTTCTATGAAAAGAAAGACTTATTTTCTCATGTAGATTTGATTATATGTATTCAATTATTTTCTTGAGAATAAAATTAGAGAGAATATTTAATTTTAAAATACTTTTTTTTTGAGACAGGGTTCTCTGTGTAGCTTTGGTGCCTGTCCTGGATCTCACTCTGTAGACCAGGCTGGCCTTGAACCTCACAGAGATCAGCCTGGCTCTGTCTCCAGAGTGCAAGAATTAAAGGTGTGAACCACCATCACTCAGCAATTTTAAAATGCTTTTAAACTTATTTTACCCAAATAATTGATGTTTGTTAGTACTCTACTGATATAAGGAAGTTCCTGTTTTATATTGAAGAGTTCATCATCACAATATAGGAGATATAAAATAAGAAAATGCATCTTTTAGCCAGTGAAGTAATAATGTTTGCTTTCATGTAAGCATTGAGAGGGGGTATTTGGAAGCTTCTACAAGAGTAAGTTTCCATATGACCCTTCAAATGGTCTCCAGTGTTAGCTACCCCTCCCTATATTCCTTCCCTTACTCCTCTCCTCCATTCCCTTTCTCATTTAACATGCTTACTCATCTCCCCCGTCTCTCTAAAACTGTATATTCTGTTTCATGAGGCTTAGGGATCATTTCTACCACTTTAATTCCTTACTGTATTCCTAACTTCTGTGAATATGAAGATTGTAGAACACCTTTGAAAGGATTAGAAACTTTACATATAAGAGAAAACAGACAACATTTATCTTTAGGGGTCTGAGCTATGTTACTCAGAAGGATTGTTTCTAGTTCCATTGTTTTACCTGTAAATTTAATTAATTTGTGTATTAATAGCTAAATAATAATTAACTGTGAAAATCTACTATAGCTTTATTATCCGTTCATTAGATGATGGATATCTAGGCTGTTTCCAATTTCTGTCTATTTTGAATAATGAAGAAATGAATATGGATAAGTAAGTATATTTATATATACACATATTTGAAAGACATGTGAGTAGAGTCATTAAAAATGGGGGAGACACCCCATGGGAGACCTTGATTTAGGGGATGTGGGGATGCGGGGTTGCTTGGGAGAAAGGGCTGGGGGATGGGTGGAGGGAGGTAGTGGGATCTCTGGGTGGTATGTGGAGTAAGTAGAAAATTTCTTAATAAAGAAAAATGAAAAAAAAATGGGGAGACAATGCCAAAGCACCTCCTAGAAATGTTGAAACATTTCAGGCTATTATTTGCACTCCATAAACCAATGGTAAGATTCTAGGGCTAAAGACAATTGATATGTATCACACTGAACATGGAAAGGTTGAGCTGTTCCTAAGTAGAGGCTTCAGCCCTAGTTAGGAGTTCATGGTACTGAATACTTTACACAGTTCCAGAAGAGAACAGTAACCATCAACCTAGTTATAAACACTTTGATCTTTATGGATAACCTACCAGCAAGATACCACGGTGCAACAGCAACAACATTTGGAGTAACTAACCACTCTATGATTTGATATTAGGTCCATTCCATGATATCTAATCAATAACTGACAGTGACTGATAGTGCTATTATAGTGAAAAATCTGAGACTGGACTGCTGTGGACTAATCCTCTTGTGCACCATAAAGATTTGTTACTTGAATTGGTTTAGTAAAAATCTGATTGGCCAGTAGTCAGGCAGGAAGCATAGGTGGGGCAACCAAAGTAAAGATGATAAGAAGGAGAAGGGCAAAGTCAGACAAATCAGCAGCCAGACACAGAGGGAGCAGGAGATGAACAGGCCATGCTAATAAAGTACTGCCTTCTGATAAAGCCAAATAGATATACGGGTTAAATTAAAATGTAAGAGCTAGTTAGTAATAAGCCTGAGCTATTGTCTGAGCACCTATAATTAATAAAAGTCTCTGTGTGGCAATTTGAGAAGCAGCTGATAGGTATTTGGAAACAGGCAGGAAGGAGAGAAGCATCCGTTTACATGGTGTTGCAACATGTGGCCGAAATTTCAACATAAATCATGACAAAGATTATGAAAGGATTCTAGGCACACAAGAACAGAATCAAGTATGTTTTCTGAGATTCTGCTTTTTCTCTAATGGGCTCTGTTTGCTGGCAGTGAGCGAGCAGAGGCCTGGCTCCTTTAAGAGGTGGCATCCTGGCTTGGTGCTAGCAACAAAAATGAGCAGCTCTTTTAAGAGGTACTGCTACCAAGCACTCATGTGGTGTTTATGAGGAGCCAGAAGCCCACTACTTGGTAGCAACATGGACCCAGAGATGTCCCAGAGTTGGAGTGGTAAACATACCTCCATCACAATAAGATTAGCCTCTCAGAGCACTAAGGTGGAGGAGTCAGGAACAGCATGCCACAATCTAAGTTATATGAGAGGGTTTTTTTTTTGTTTGTTTGTTTTTTTGTTTTTTTGCTCATGCAGAGAGAAAAGTTTACAGAACTGATAGGTAGCAGTGGTACAAGCCTTTAATCCCAGCACTCAAGAGGCAGAGCCAGGAGGATCTCTGTGAGTTCAAGGCCAGCCTGATCTACAGAGCAAGATCCAGGACAGGCACCAAAACTACACAGAGAAACCCTGTCTTGAAGAACCAAGAAAAAAAAGTTTACAGTTTTACAATATGGACAGATTCAGACAAAAAGAGCATCTAAATGGGTCACAATGTGTTTAAAAATTTATGTAGGGTTGGGAAAGATGAGAAAAAGGGTAATGAAAGTCCTTATTAAAAAATAGTGTAAGAAAAATACAATAAGCCACATAAAGAGAGAAATACACAGAGAGTCTGGATTAAGTAATTATGGTCTTCTCTTTAAAATTTTTGGCTGCTAAAAGACATGGGATTACGAAAACTGCTATATTAAACCAATCTATTTATTTTTAAAATATCTTGACTTCAAAATTTAAGTCAAAATATGTTACTTCGGGAAAGAAGTTGTGCTGTGGGATGTTCTGTATGTCCTATGGGAGCCCATTCTTGGGTTCCTTGTGGGTTTACCCAGCAGGTCCGCATAGAGGATGATTAGGACCATGGGCCTAAGTGCAGGTATCTGAGATGGTCTGCACTTGGCTGTGCTGTGGGATCGTCTGTATGTCAAGTTGCTCTGATTGGTCAATATAAAATAATAAAACACTGACTGGCCCGTGGCTAGGCAGGAAGTATAGACGGGACTAACAGAGAGGAGAAAAGAGAGAACAGGAAGGCAGAAGGAGGCACTGCCAGCTGCCACCCTGTCAAGCAGCATGAAAAGATGCCAGTAAGCCACTAGCCGCGTGGCAGGGTATAGATTTGTGGAAATGGATTAATTTAAGCTATAAGAACAGCTAGCAAGAAGCCTGCCATGGCCATACAGTTTGTAACCAGTAGAAGTTTCTGTGTTTACTTGGTTGGGTCTGAGCGGCTGTGGGACTGGCGGGTGAAACAGATTTGTCTTGACTGTGGGCAAGGCAGGAAAACTCTAGCTGCAAGGTTCTGTTTGTATTTTCACAAGAAATGAGAGACCGTGCATTCATTCTGGGATAAGAAAAATCAGGTTGGATCAAGGAAGACCCCCTGAAAAATCTCTGATGGAAACAGATGCCCTGTACATGTAACCAACTGTCTTATTAAATAAGAAACACAGAGCCAACACAGAGATGAAAGCCAAGAGGTCAAAGCAATAGCTAAGAGCTAAAAAGCTTACCCTTCACTGTTGCTGTTGCCCTCTCTGAAAGAGACCTACTTCCTGTGTGTTTGTACTTTTTATTGACTTTCTATTCTGCCTTCTCATTGGTTGTAAACCCAACCACATGACCTCCTAATCACTGCCTGTCTGTACAGACCTCCAGGTCTTCTATGGTTGGTATTGAGATTAAAGGTGTGTGTCTCCATGCTGGCTGTATCCTTGAACACACAGAGATCTACCTAGCTCTGCCTACCAAGTGCTGGGATTAACGGCGTGCACCACCACCACCGCCCAGCTTTCACTATGGCTTGCTAATAGCTCTAACCCCCTGGCAACTTTATTTATTAACATACAAACAAAATCACATTTCAGTACAAATAAAATGTCACCATATTTCCCCTTTTCTATTTTAATAAAAGAAAAAAGGAAAAAGGTTATGACTAACATAAGAAAAACTATATACAAAAGTACAATAACTATATACAATATATACAAGTAATAAATACCTAAACAATGTCTAGTCCATTTGTATTTGACAAATTCAGAGAAAATAACTCCATTATCTATCCTATTTTGGTAAGTCCAAAATTACCTAATTCACTTTCTACCCTAACTAATTTTCAACTATAACTAACTAATCCTCAACTGTAACTAACTAATCTTCAACTCCCTTACAGACCCAAGAAGAAAATAAGACTACCTAATGAAAAATAAAAACAGGAAGTGAATACAAGCAGCCTCCAAAAAAAAGTGAGTTGATAGAAACAGCCAGCTGCCTGGACAGTCACCTGAGGTTTCTCTGCAGTGCTGGGGCATCATCTTCAGCCTATAGGCTTAGTGTATCTGACAGACTCATTTGTGAAGTAAGATGTACACAAGGTCAATAGTTCGACCTCACATTGGGTGAGAGCAGTCCATGTACCAGAAACACCTGAATTCCACTAGTGTCCTGTCATGATTCAGGATTTTAAATTCTGGAAATTGTTGATTTTTTTGTTTGTTTGTTTGTTTTAATTCAGCTGTCCATTCTTCTTGTCTATGTGTGTGTGTGTGTGTGTGTGTGTGTGTGTGTGTGTGTGTCTTCATCTCAGCATCCCATTCTTCTCCATATCCATCTATTAAATGCCAGTCTACTATTGAGAGGCGTGAGTTTAGTTACTCTTCAAGAATAACTTTCAGCTGCTGTTCTATTGCACATCAGAAGCCATTGGCCCACTGCCTGTTCAGCTGCCTTCGAAGAAAAGGGCACTGTACCTTTTCTGGATTACAAAGGCCACTTCAGGGATGGTGCCATATTGTCCTGGCCTCAGAAGATGCCTTTTGATAAAGCCATAACCACACTTGTTTTGGCAAGAATCAGTAGTCCTTTGTTTCGTGTCCTGTCTTTCCTGTTTGTCAACAGTTGATTCGAGGATACTTTGTTGTCCAGTAGCTAACTTTTGCCACAATGAAAGATAACTCTATATGCAGTTTCTTCAATGCCCATATTTTCTCTGAAGTAGATTGGTACTGCTAGGATCAGACATGTTTCATAGTCATAACAAAAAGAAAAATTTTCAAAGTTATTAAAACATTTTAAATGCCATATTCTGTAGATCTCTGAAGGGTTTGAAGATGACCTGTCTATCTAAAATATATCTGCTCAATTTTGAAAACATACCTAATATGACTACAAGTTCTATTATAACTACTAACTTTCATTTCTTTATATCCTAATAGTCAGTAATAATAACATTCAAGGATCAGAAAATTGCATTACATTGTTAAAAGAATGGTATAAGTACAATTAGAAATATACATATAGCATTTTCTAACAATATCAGTTTCAATATATATAATATGTACAATCCAATCCAATGTAAAGTATTTAAAACCAGCAATTGTCTTTTTCTTTCTTTTTTTTCAATGCCCAGATGATCCAACAATTCAGAACACTTCTGTTGCCATTTTCTCTACATTCTGCATCCAGCATACTTTCAGGGCTGCAGCTGAGATGATTCAGCCTCACAGAAACCTCTAGTCAGGACTCAACCATAGTCCTATATTTTCTCAGGGTACCCCAAAGATGCCTCCAATCAATAAGAAGTTGTCTATGGAACTATGTTAACATCCCCAAAGTTGGGTTTTGGATATTTATTATCATTTAGGTTGCAAATTGTTATTGGTCATGATCAAAACAAGGATAAACAATAGAGTTAAATTTAAAGATCTCTTTCTAAAAGTAGAAAGGGGGTATGATATAGAAATGGTAGGATAAAGGGGTAGGTTGTTGAATCTACTTTAATCCCAAAACAACCATTAATCTTCCATATTTTACATTAGTATGGATTTTGTTTTATTGATGCAAATTTAAAGTTAATTTTGTTACACTGTATGTATTCACACACACACACACACACACACACACATATATATATTCATTTATTTAGGGGGTTATGTTTATGCAGATCATTTAAAAATTAAGAAATTAAGAAATACAGACTAATAATTATTTATAGTGGCAAAATTACCATCATGTTAGTTAGGTTTTAAAGACCATAGAGAGCTGTATTTCAGAGAGATAGGCAATCTTCAAACACTGAAAAGTCCTGAAGAATATAACATTTAAAATGTTTTAGTAACTTAAACTCTGAATAATGAGACATGTTTGTTCCTGGTAGCACCAATTACTTCAAATAGGATTGTGGAGATCAAAGAAACTCCATATGGGGTTTGTTTTCTTTATGGGAAAAGCTAGCCATGTCAGCAAAGAAACTGCCCTTGCCTCAACTGCTGACAGTTACTGTGCAAACTGGACTGGCAGTATGAAAAAAAGGTGACTGCCAAACTTTGCCAAGACAAGTTAGGAAAATCTTTCAAAATTCTCTGCTTCACAGGGGAGTCTAAAGGATATACAAGGTCTGTAGGCCAGTGTTGGATGCCCCAACATTACAGAAGAACTTTGCATGACTGTCTAGAGAGTGATTTGGCCCTATCATCAGATAACATTTCAATATTTTGGGTTCTTTGATAATATTGAAAACTAAATAGTTATAATTATAATTATCCTTAGTTATAACAGAAAGTAAATTAAATACAAAATTTTAGACTCACCAAGATAAGGTAGAAAATTTAAACATTTTTCACCAAATGCAAATGGATTAGATTAGTTACTGTAACTTATTTAATAATTTTTTTTGATTTTTTGACTTTGTTAAAGTTAAAACCTTCCTTTTCAAGGGGGGGGGCTATGGAATAATCCTCTTGTATACTGTAAAGATTTGTCACTCAAACCGATTTAATAAAATACTGATTGACCAGTAGCCAGGCAGGATGCACAGGTAGGATGTGGTGATATTTTATTTGTACTGAAATGTTATTTTAATTTTATGTTAATAAATAAAGTTGCCCTGGGGTCAGAGCTATTAGAGCCATAGTGAGAGCGTGGTGGTTAGAAGAGCTAGGTAGATTTCTGTGTGTTCAGGGATACAGCCAGTATTGGAGACATATGCCTTTAAGACCTGGAGGGCGGTACTTACAGGCAGTGATGAGGCAGTCATGTGGTTGGGTTTACAACCAATGAGAAGGCAGAACAGAAAGATTATTTAAACAGGGACACAGGAAGTACCTCCCTCTCTCGGGGAAGCTAGGAGCACTGCAGGAGGTAAGATTTTATCTCTGAGCTCTGACCTCTCGGCTTTTCTCTTTTACCTTGGCTCTGTGTTTCTTATTTTAATAATACGATTGGTTACATCTACATCTGGCGCCCAACGTGACAAGAATCCATTAAAAACTGCTTGGGGCCAGCTCCCTAGCCGGAGCAGCCGGCTCCCTAGCCCTGGCCCAGGTCTGGGCTCAGGCTGGACTGTGAGCTGCTTGCTTAAAGCCAGTGCTACAAACAGCTCAGGCCTGCCCTGCTAAACAGGGCCCCTGGCTGTAAAGCCAAGCCTTGACTCGGCTCAGAGGGAACAAGTGGCTGGCTTTAAGCTTTAGCCGGCTACCCCTTCGCTTTCACTTTCACTTTCGCTTTCACTTTCGCTTTTGCTTTTGCTTTCTCTCTTGCTTTCTCTCTGTCTCTCTGTTTCTCTCTCTCTCTTTCTCTCTCTCTCTCTCTCTCTCTCTCTCTCTCTCTCTCTCTCTCTCTCTCTGGATTTACACCTAGGACTCTAGGTGGCTGTTTTGAAATTCGCTCGGATTTCTACTGTTCTACGCAGATTTGGTAAGTCATAAAGGAAACTATTTAAAAGACAAATTTTTTCCACATTTAAAAAAAAATGGGTTTCCTGTGTACATTGGAAGAAAATTGGGTTTTGTTTGAAATTTTAGGCAGTCTGACAATGGAACAACTATATGAAAAGATTAGTATTATGGGAATTATGCAGTTAATCACCATGCTTATTCTCATTTTACTATTTAAAAAGATAGTCGATTTAAGTGCCAGGATAACAGCTTTAGAAAAACCTGTTAATTTTAACAGTGAAGTTGGTTCAAGTTTGGATCATAAGGTTACAGAAAGAAAGCCTGTTTTCACACAGTCATCCTTAATTTATCCTGTAACCGTACAGCAGATGCCTGATCAAATGGCTACACAAAATATCTGGGCTCCAATTGAACTGATGGATTTTAAAAGGTTTAAGGAGGCAATAGTATCTTATGGCATGCATTCCCCATATGTAAAGCAAATGTTAAACTCTTGGTCAACATATAATAGGATTATACCACAGGACTGGCGGGACCTTGCACAAGCTGTTCTGGAACCCAGCCAGAGAATTCAATTTCTGACTTGGTTTAAGGAGGAAGCTAGAAACGTAGAAACACAATGGAGGGATAAAGGAATACAAGTTTGTCAGGATCAGCTTATTGGAGAAGGCCAATATGCTTCAATACAAACACAATGTTTATATGATGTTCAAACCGTAATTTTATGTCGAATGGCAGCCTTGAATGCATGGGACAGAGTTGATGAACCAGGAAAAAAACATGAGTCATTCACAAAGGTTATGCAAGGCCCTAAAGAATCTTTCACAGATTTTTTAGAAAGACTGGCTTCAGCAGTAAACAGAATGGTCTCAGGATCAGAAGCTAGTAAGGCAATAATTGAAGCTTTGGCATTTGAGAATGCGAATGCAGCATGCAAAAGAATAATCAGGCCGTTAAGGGCAAGATCTGCACCTTTGGAAGATTGGATTAGAGAAACAATTAATGTTGAGGTTGATGAGCATGATACGTGGGTAGGAGAAGTAATTTCAAAAGGTTTGAGGAGTGTTAGATGTTTTGGGTGTGGAAAGCAAGGACATTTTAAAAGGGACTGTAAACAGGTCAATCCTAGAAGCAATGTTTCTTCAAGGAACAATGGCAACAGAATGCCCCTTCCTTCTGGAGTATGCAGAAGGTGTGGTAAGGGAAAACACTGGACCAACGAATGTAGATCAACAAAGGACAGACAGGGTAATCCTTTGCCTCAGTTTTCGGGAAACTCCCGGAGGGGCCTCATGCAGGCCCCCATAGCAAAACCAGTTCAAACCTTTCCTGCAGCTGTAGAGGAAATCCCTGCTCTGAGCGATTAAATAACCAAATGACTATTGGAATAAATCATGCTGGTCAGGATGATGAAAAAGAGAGAATAGAAAATTCAGGAGAAAACATAAAGAAAATTTTTTGGCAAACTTCTATTAATGAACAGAGACCAAAATTAACGATAAAAATAAATGGTGTTTTGTTGTCTGGTCTGGTAGACACAGGTGCGGACATTACCATAATTGCACCAGAATTTTGGCATCCAGCTTGGCCTCTTCAGGAGGTAAACGTTCAACTGTTAGGAATTGGGACATTATCTGGAGTGAAACAGAGTGCAAGATGGCTGGAATGTATAGGTCCAGAAGGACAGAGAGGAAAATTAAAACCATATGTCGCTAACATAGCTATGAACCTGTGGGGTCGAGACTTGTTGCAACAATGGAATACTCAGATTAAAATCCCTCCAATCTCAGAAACAAATCATAAACTAGCACATGTTTCTGAGAGAAATATTAGAAGGCATTATTTTGAGTGGTCACCAGCCATCCATATTATACAGGAACAGGGCACAACAACTGATAATCTTCCAAAAATACCAACAGCTCTACCTTTAAAATGGTTAACAGACAAGCCTGTATGGGTTCAGCAATGGCCTTTAACAACAGAGAAACTCCAGGCTTTAGAAGAGCTGGTAGAAGAACAGTTAAATGCTCAGCATATTGAACAGTCAACCAGCCCTTGGAATTCTCCTGTATTTGTTATTAAAAAGAAATCTGGTAAATGGAGAATGGTAACAGACCTTAGAGCAATTAACAAAGTAATTCAGCCGATGGGCTCTCTACAATCTGGAATTCCTTTGCCTACTCTGTTACCAAAAGGATGGCCTCTCATAGTTATTGATTTAAAAGACTGTTTCTTTTCAATACCCTTACAAGAAAAAGACAAAGAAAGATTTGCTTTCACAGTGCCTACTTATAATAATTCTCAACCGGTTAAAAGATTTCAATGGAGGGTCCTCCCACAGGGAATGTTAAATAGCCCAAATCTGTGTCAATATTTTGTACAACAGCCATTGGAAGTGATACGTAAAAAATTTCCTAAATCTATAATTTATCATTATATGGATGATATTTTACTAGCTGACTCAAATGCAGATACCTTAGAAAGAATGTTTAAAGAAGTAAAGAAAATTTTGCCTTGCTGGGGATTACAAATTGCTCCTGAAAAGATACAAAGAGGAGATTCTATTAATTATTTAGGATATAAAATAGAGCTACAAAAAATTAGACCCCAAAAGGTGCAAATTAGGAGAGATAGACTACAGACTCTTAATGACTTTCAAAGGTTATTTGGAGATATTTCTCATCTACGAACTATTGTTGGGGTAAAAAATGATGAACTGACTAATTTGTTCAAAACCTTAGAAGGTGACAAGGACTTAAATAGTCCAAGAGAATTATCACCTGAAGCTGAGAAAGAATTGGCCTTGGTAGAAAAGAAAGTACATGAAGGGCACGTGGATCGTATTGATCCAAAGCTGGATTGCATTTTGGTTATTTTACCTTCTAGGCATTCTCCTACTGGAATATTAATGCAAAGGGAAGATATTATATTGGAATGGATATTTTTACCAAATAAACCAAATAAAAAATTAAAAACTTATGGGGAAAAAATCTCTGACTTGATTTGGAAAGGAAAATTGAGACTTCGTCAATTAGCAGGAATAGACCCAGCAGAAATTGTCGTACCTTTAACTAAGGAGGACATTGAAAAATTATGGACAGAAAGTGAACCTTGGCAAAGAGCTTGCAGTAATTTTTTGGGAGAAATTAACAGCAAATATCCCAAAAGCAACAGAATTGATTTTATAAAGAGAGCTGATTGGATCTTGCCTCGAATTGTACGGCAAAAACCCATATCTGGAGTTCGTACATTTTATACAGATGCCAACAAACAAGGAAAGGCAGGTTACAAATCAGAAAATTTAAGTAAAGTGGTACAAAGTCCTTATAATTCAGTGCAAAAATCAGAATTGTATGCTATTCTGTTGGTATTAATGGATTTTTCGGAACCTCTCAACATAGTAACTGACTCTCAGTATGCTGAAAGAGTGGTATTACATATTGAGACTGCAGAATTTATCCCTGATGCTTCAGAATTAACTTCACTATTTATTCAATTACAAGATACAATCAGGAAAAGGAGTCATCCTTTATATATAACTCACATCCGATCTCATACTGGTCTGCCAGGCCCTCTAGCACAAGGCAATGATGAGATTGATAAATTATTGATAGGAAATGTGCTGGAGGCCTCAGACTTTCATAAAAAACATCACGTCAATAGTAAAGGTTTAAAAAAGGATTTTTCCATAACCTGGCAACAAGCCAAAGAAATAGTAAAGAAATGTCCTACTTGTTCCTTCTATAATCAAACGCCATTACCAGCAGGATGTAACCCAAAGGGTACTCAGAGAAATGAAATCTGGCAGATGGATGTGTTTCACTTTGCAGAATTTGGAAAACTGAAATATGTACACCACACTATCGATACTTATTCAGGATTTCAATGGGCAACTGCTCTGAGTTCTGAAAAAGCTGATTCTGTAATCACTCATTTGCTAGAAGTTATGGCCATTATGGGTATACCTGCACAAATCAAAACTGACAATGCTCCATCATATGTCTCTGTTAAAATGAAACAGTTTTTTGCTTATTACAATATAAAGCATATTACAGGTATACCACATAATCCTACAGGTCAAGCAGTTATAGAAAGGTCAAACAGAACTCTAAAGGATATGCTAAATAAACAGAAAGGAGTAACAAAAACCCCCAGAAATAGACTGCATAATGCTCTATTAACTTTGAATTTTCTGAATGCCAATGAGAAAGGAACAACAGCTGCAGAGAGACATTGGGTAATAGAAAAAACTACAGAATTAAATCAGCCTATATACTTTAAGGATGTGCTGACCTCAGAATGGAAACCAGGGTATGTATTACGTTGGGGACGAGGTTTTGCTTTTGTTTCTATAGGAGAAGATAAGCTGTGGGTACCATCAAAATTGATAAAGGTTCGATTTGAACAAGAGAAACCTCTTAATTAGAGGAGGTGATAGTTCATCAACCAGCATGAACATCCAATTTAAACTAACTTGTACCTGTAACACATGTCTTTTCATTTAATCAGATAATAACTTGCCAAAAAGGAACATCCCCAAAATTAGTCTTGGGGGAAGGTTTTTGTTTTTGTCTTTTAGGAGAATGAAGGTTAAGGAATCTGAAGGACACAAGACAAATGAGACAACTGAAGAAAAGGGACAAATCATCTATCCCAGGAAACAGAGTATATTGGAGTATATGGCATATGGGTATATATTATCTAAAAAATTTTATGTCTTCTTAAATGTTTGTTTCTGCTTTTCTCTAAAGATTTAACACTATTGGTTTTCTAATAGTCCCAGTTCAATTAAAATTTAAAGCTGACTTTGGAGTTGGAGAATGGCTCTCTCCTTCTTTAAACTCAAGCATGTTGTTAAAATGAAAATACAAACTCCCTGTATCATGGCAGAATAAAAGAGCCATTTTCTGCTATGGGACAGGACAAAAGCCAAATTAATTAAGGGACTATTCTATTACTAATCTCAACTCTTTGATTCTATTCTGATTCTTTAAACTTTTCTTAAAGTATAAATTTTATATCAAAATTTACAAGATTAATATATATATACATTTTAAACTTTGTTAAGATATGAATGGTCATATAGAGTACTAACTAATTCTAGAAAAAAGGCTTCAGTTAGCTGCATATATATGTCTTTGTGTTCGAGTCTCTTATCAGTTTTCTGCAGGAAATCACGGCCAGGCCTAACATCAACTGAAGTCTCCGGAAAGAAGATGGGGCCCCACAACAACAACAACAACAACAATTCCACGTGGACAATAATAATATCACTAAGCTGACAAACATCATCTACAGATCAGCTTTGAACTACAAGGTGCTCAGAACAATTTTGAGATGACTAGCTGAGATGATCCAGTCTCAAAGACTACTTGAATAAGGACTTGAGATAAACCCTGAACTTTGGCTTTATACACAGACTGGATAATAATGAAGGATATAGTTACCTTTCCTAGAATTTGACAATTAACCTAAATTTTTCTTTCAGGATAAAGATAACTTCACCCATACCCAGCAGGAAGCAATTTTAAGAATATGACACCCACATTGCCAAAGAAGTGGTGTGGGGCGGGTGGTTTTTTGGTTCTTTTAATGGTTTTGGGTCTGGGATAATTTTCAATTGTTTAGGGGGGTTGGTTACAAGTTGTCAAGGGTTAGGAAAAAGGCTAAGCAAAGGAGATTAGATTTAAGGTTCTTGTTTTTAAAAAATTAAAAAAAAAAAGAAAAAAAAAGAAAGAAAGAAAAGAAAAAGACAATTACTAGTTTTAAATACTTTACATTATTACCAACTATTAGGATATAAAGAAATGAAAGTTAGTAGTTAGACATTACAATAGAAATTGTAGTCATATTAGATATGTTTTAAAAAATTGAGCAGATATATTTTAGACAGGTCATCTTCAAACCCTTCAGAGATCTACAGAATATGGCATTTAAAATGTTTTAATAACTTAGAAATTTTTCTTTTTTGAGACATGTCGGCTCCTGGCAGTACCAATCTACTTCAGAGAAAATATGGGCATTGAAGAAACTGCATATGGAGTTAATTTTCATTGTGGCAAAAGTTAGCCACTGGACAACAGAGTATCCTCGTATCAACAAGACAAAATGGACAGACAGAACATGAAACAAAGGACTACCGATTCCTGCCAAAACAAGTGTGGTTATGGCTTTATCAAAAGGCATCTTCTGAGGCCAGGACAATATGGCACCATCCCTGAAGTCGCCTTCACAATCTGGAAAAGGTACAGTGTCCTTTTCTTTGAAGGCAGCTGAACAGGCAGTGGGCCGATGGCTTCTGTTGTGCAATGGAACAGCAACTGAAAGCTCACGCCTCTCAATAGTAGACTGGCATTTAATAGAGGGATGTGGAGAAGGGCATGCTTAGATGAAGCCATATATACACAGCCAAGAAGAATGGACAGCTGAATTCAAAAACCATCAACAATTTCCAGAATTTAAAATCCTGAATCATGACATGACACTAGTGGAATTCAGGTGTTTCTGGTACATGGACTGCTCTCACCCAGTGTGAGGTTGAACTGTTGACCTTGTGTACAACCTACTTCACAAATGAGTCTGTCAGATACGCTAAGCCTATAGGCTGAAGATGATGCCCCAACACTGTGGAGAAACCTCAGGTGACTGTCCAGGCAGCTGGCTGTTTCTGTCAACTCACAAAATTTTTGGAAGTTGCTTTTGTGCACTTCCTGTTTTTATTTTTGTTAGCTAATATTATTTCCTTCTTGGGTCTCTGAGGGAGTTGAAGATTAGTTAGTCATAGTTGAAGATTAATTAGGATAGAAAGTGAATTAGATACATTTTGGACTTACTAAAATAGGATAGATAAGGGAATTATTTTCTCTGATTTGTCAAATACAAATGGACTAGACATCGTTTAGGTATTTGTTACTTGTATATATTGTATATAGTTATTGTACTTTTGTATATAGTTTTTCTTTTGTTAGTTATAACCTTTTGCCTTTTTTCTTTTTATTAAAATAGAAAAGGGGAAATGTGGTGATATTTTATTTGTACTGAAATGTTATTTTAATTTTATGTTAATAAATAAAGTTGCCCTGGGGTCAGAGCTATTAGAGCCATAGTGAGAGCGTGGTGGTTAGAAGAGCTAGGTAGATTTCTGTGTGTTCAGGGATACAGCCAGTATTGGAGACATACGCCTTTAAGACCTGGAGGGCGGTACTTACAGGCAGTGATGAGGCAGTCATGTGGTTGGGTTTACAACCAATGAGAAGGCAGAACAGAAAGATTATTTAAACAGGGACACAGGAAGTACCTCCCTCTCTCGGGGAAGCTAGGAGCACTGCAGGAGGTAAGATTTTATCTCTGAGCTCTGACCTCTCGGCTTTTCTCTTTTACCTTGGCTCTGTGTTTCTTATTTTAATAATATGATTGGTTACATCTACAGTAGGATGACCAAGCTAAGGAGGATAGGAAGGAAAATTGAAGAGTCAAAGGAGTCTCTAGTCAGGCACAGGGGAACCAGGAGATGAACAGGCCATGCTAACAAAGATATTGTATGTGGAAAAGCAAAAGTAGAAATAAAGTTAACTAAAAATGTAAGAACTAATTATTAATAAGCCTGAGCTATTGGCTGAACATCTATAATTATTATAAGCCTTTGTTTGGTAATTTAGGAAGCAGTTGCTGGTATTTGGGAACAGACAGAAAAGATAAATGTCCATAATAATGTCCATAATAATTACCTTGTATTAACCATGGACTTTTCAGAAAGTCAAATACTACTGTTCCCCTAAAGAAATGTATGTAGTAATAAAATGACTCCTAAATATATTGTACTGTGCTGATAGATTAGTGTCTTTTCCAGACATCACCAGAAAAGCTTTTTCCTGCAGTAGATGATACCAAATACCAGACCTACAGCTGGAAAATGTGCAGAGAGATAGACACTTTGGAACACTCAGTCCTAAAGAAGATGTCTTCATCACACTTCTGGCCTTAGAATTCAGAGAACAATGCAGAAGAGGGGGTAGAAAGATTGTAAGAGCCTGAGCCACAGATGAAAACATTTGTAATTAACATTATTCAGGTACCAGTGGGCAGGAAAGTTTATATGACAACAATTGGCACCCAAAGTAGGGCAAGAATTTCCACATAAAACCTGAGAGACCTTAAGAAGAGATTCTAGAATGGAGTTAAGAGCATCTTCCTAGTTTGTGTCTTTCATGTGGGGCATGATACAGAGACACCATGGTACAGAGAAGCCTTGACATTCGAGTTTAAGCACAGCATGTTGGATTCCTGCCACAGAACGCAGAGGCATCTCCAAGCCACACAGCACACTGCATGGCAAATTAAGCTTTGGCTAGTATAGACTAAAAAAAAAGTTTCTGGACTACATACTGCTTGGCATAGACCCACTACTTCCCAGGGTTGATGGTGTGTATGACTCCCAAAGCTGGTGGTAAACCTACCTCCACCATGTTGGGAAGCCAAACAGGGTGAAGCCAGCAGCCAAAGCTACAGATTCCGTCTTAGCTTAATAGTTTAGAAACTCTCCTAGTCAAAAAAGATTGCAGATACACAATAAGAACATATTGAGATGGAAAACAATTTAAACAGTTTATAGTGTGTATAAAAATATGCATAGGCTTGAAAGAGGGAAGAAAGGAAGTGTAGGTAGTTATATAGAGAAACAGATCGTTTTAAAAAATAAAGTCTTTAAAGTGATAGTAAAAGTAATATGAAAGTTAAGCCATGTAAGAATGAAAAATAGACAGAGAGTCCAGATTATCTATGTTATTTTGTTTCATTTGAATTTTTTGACTGAAAATGTGCTAACTACAGAGAGACATTTGATAGTGGGGGCTACTAAGTTACACACACACACACACACACACACACACACACACACACATATATATATATATGTTATCTTGACTTCAAAATTTGGGTCTAAGAATTTGTTGCTTTGAAAAGAGTTTCTGCTTTTGTTTCCACAGAAGATGAGAACCTATGGATTGCTTCCAGGTTAATATGGTTTGATCAAACAAGACCCCCTGAAAAGTCTCCAGTAAGAACTGATGGCACAGATAATCCAACTTTTCAGAGCATCTCTGTTGCAGTTTCCTGAGAGTTCTGTACCCAGAAAAGCTTCAAGGATATTGACTAAGATGATCCAGCCTCACAGACTACTCCAGTCATGACTTGACCATAATCTTAAATTTTCTTTGTGTCATCCTGAGATTACCAGTACCACCAGGATCAGCAGGAAGTATCCTAGAGAACTATGACCACGTTTCCAAAAAAGAAAATGGATTATGGATGTTTACTTTGATTAGGGGGTTGGTTACAAATTGTTATTGGTCATAATTAATCTCTTTGTAAAGAAGAAGGGGCATATGGTATAGAAATATATAATATAGAAATGAAAGGATAAAAGGGTAGATTATTGAATCTACTTTAATTTAAAAAAACAAGAGTTAATCTCAAAGTATTTTATATTGGTATGGATTTCAGTTTATTGATACAAATTTAAGTTAACTTTGTATGTACATTTTTACTCTTGTTTAAGGTATTATGTTTATTCAACTCATTTAAAAATACAATGTATAGTTAAGAAATACAAATTAATAGTCATCTATATTAGTAAAAATTATAGTTAGTTAAATTTTCTAAGTATACATAGGTGGATAATCTTCAAACATTAACCATTCTTAATGGTAGACTTTCATGTCCAGCAGAAGATAGCCAACACAAAATGAATTCAACAGAATAGATGGGGATATTTTGTCTTATATTGCTTTGTATGGACATTTTTTGCCTTATTGGTCTTTATGTTGTATATTGTATTCTCTGATTCAGTTTTTTATGAGTGTGTGTGTGTGTGTGTGTGTGTGTGTGTATGTGTGTGTGTATGCTCTTCCTTGTGTTCTTTTATTTTATTGTGTTTATTATGGTTTCCTTTGGCTTTGTTTTGGCTCTTTAAAAAGAGAAAATAAAACCATCTGGAGTTGGCTCCCTAGGAGGTTGTGAGGATATATGAGTTATTTGAGAAGGAGAAAATATGGTGAGAAATATTATAGAAAATGTATTTCATTTAAAAAAGATGGTATTATTATATTTTATTTCAATGGTTCATAAATATTTTTCTTTCTAATATATAGCATACCATTGTTAGTAGTTATTTTAAAATATCCAATTTATCAATTTGTTCCTCTCTATCTGCCACATTAGAAAGATTCATCAGTTGAAAAGTGACTCTAATACTGAGTTCTTAATGGGGAAGAATCTTTACCACTGATAAAACAGGACTATGAATAGAGTGTCTATAGACTTTGAATGACTGGATTGTGTTGATTAAGTAGACAATAGTGAATTAACTGTTTAGAATTACAAATATAATTCATTACTTGACAATGTTAATGCATTAGAAGAATACAGTGCGTTTTGAATCTACAAAGAAAATTATAAAATTATTTTTCCATCAAATATAAAGAAATATAAAATGCAATATGGGTTCAAATCAAATGACAGAACAATGATCTTTATTTCCCTCTCTGTAGAAAGGGTGTATGGGGCTATGAAATATGGCCTGCTAGCCACATCCTAGTGTGGACTTTTGCTTCTCCTTGAGAGGCTCCTAATGATACAGATAGATAGCTTGATCCAGGAAAGCATTATTCAGATGGTAGTATTTCAGTTTTGCCACCACTCTTAATTTTAAAAAGAAAGTTTCACAACTATGAAGTTAAATATTTCATGACGAAACAAAAGTACCTACTGACCCAAAACATAATTATTTTAATATTGTATACATCTTATCACAATATATAAAGAAAAACTGACTGATATTACAGGTATAAATATTTCCATTTCAATAATAGATAAAATAATGAGTCAAAAGTTCTTGTAAAAATTAAATTCTTGTTAAGATCATAAGCCTCATGGACTTATAAGTTATCTATAGAATAATTTATTGTTCAATAATAATAAAACATGTTTATCATGAGAAGGCATTAAACATTATTAAGATAGACATAGGAGAAGGAATTGAGGGAGTCAGAGGGCGTTACCAGGAGAACATGGCCCATGGAATCAACTAAGCAGGGATCTTGGGGGCCACAAAGACTAAAATGGCGTTTGTGGAGCCTGCATGGGTCTGAGCTAAGTTCTCTGAATATGAGTTATAATTATTGGCTTGATGCTATTTTGGGACTCCTGACAATGGTAATGGGGTATCTCTGACTTTAATCCATGCTCTTGGGTCCCTTTTTATTCTGTAAGGTTTACTCTCCCAGCCTCGATGTGAGGGATTGTGCTTGGTGTTATGGTATTTTGTTGTACCTTGTTCTTTTGATGTCTCTGGGAGGCCTGCTCTTTTTTGGGGAGGAGACATGATGGGGCAGTGGGTCTACAGGAGAGAGGAGATGAGAGGATGTAAATGCCTACACTTAACCAGCCAAATTTACCTTGTATGGTGACTAGGAATTAAATCAACCTGATTGGAGGGCCAACAGAAAGACTGAGGCTCTGACCATTTTATTGAGAGCAATCAAACTTTTTATACCTTTGTCAAAAATAGAATGCAATGACAATTGACATTTGTACTTGTCAGGATACAATAATGTTTACAATATTTACAAGATATGAAACACTAATGATTAAAACCAATTGTTCTACAAAGCTTCCATGCTTTCTTGATTTCTAAAGGACCATATGGAAGAAACATAAAACAGCTTCACTGTTTGAGGAAGTGTGTCAATGTTTCACAAACTGGAAGACACGTGTGTCCCAAGAGACATGAACTATAACCTGAAAAACCTATGACACATGCTTCTCAAAGCAGGTAGGCAAGGCCACATCCATGGTTCCCTGCAACTCAGATGAGGGAGGAGATGGGGAGCAGTGGAATGAAGGTATATAGTTTAAATGTATTATATGACAGAAAAATAAATGAAAAGGAAAGATAGGCAACATGCTAAACTTATAAATATCAAATAATTATAAATGAATTTGAAGAATTCAATTTAAAAGAATGTATTCTCTGTCCAATATATACCTATAGTAAATGAACATAGCATAATGAAAATTAGGCAATTCGTGAATACATGGAAATTAAATACATAGTCCTAAATAGCCTTTGTGTAAAAGAGGAAATCACAAAGAAAAAAAAACAAAAACATTTTTAATCACATAGTATTGAAAATAGAGGATGTGGACATTTTTTACATGTAGATTCCTTTCCTAATGGGGGGAATGTTTAGCTCTAAATACTCAGAACAAAAAAGAATGATCTGAAAACTATAAATGAATTTCTACCTTAGAATGTAAGTGACTACAAACATATTAACCTCAAAGCAGAACAAAGTAATTGTTTGGCTAGAATCTCCAGCTCACTTCTGCTTGATCTGACCGTTCCTCCCTCTCCTAACCCCACCCTCTCTGTCCAATTCCATGGAGGAGGGCTCCTCCCCTGAGGCTGCTAGCTGCTCAAGACCCCACCTAAAGTGTACCATACTTGGACACAAACCCAGCTTGTGGAGGGAATGTCATCACCCCACACCTACAGGGTATTTAAGACCCCTGCTTTAGATTGATCATGAGATTTTCTAATGCTCTATTCCCCTGCCTCGATCTCAAGGAGACTGGAGGGTCACCCGGGAGTGTTTTGCCCAAGTAAACCTGGTGTTTTATTTTTTTAATTCGGCTTGATCTATCTTACTTCTTTGTTGAAAAAACCTATTAATGCGATACAGAAAACCTATCATCTTGAGGCCAGAAGCCCAGAAGGAGTTTAAACTTCCCTCCCAGGCAGACCTGGTTCCCCAAGCACATGGGAGGCTACTCCTTTTTTTAATCTTCCTCTCCAACATATGGGATTGACTTTTGACCCAGCTAAGTCACCCATTTCCAAGCCACTGCCTACAGATATCTAAGAACATTTCTGAGTCAATACCCCTCCTGCGTCAAAGACTCTGGTGTTCCATCAGGGCACAGCCATACTAGGCAACCATGATCTGTCTGGAGGAAAGACTGTCTTGTTCCATGGATCCTTTGTGGAGGAGATGTCCTATCCCAAAGGCAATCCCACACCCTCCCGCCCAACCCCAGGCTCTAGCAGTGGATGCACTGCTCCAGGCTTCAGTCTCCAACACAGGCTTGGAATTGGGCAACTGCAGTTCGAAATCCAGTCCTCAGTCACCCCTGGGGAGTCTACTGCAAAATACATTCAAATTGAGGCTGTTTCACAACATACCACAAACAATTTCAGCTCCCTTATCCAGGGTTTTTGAGCTCTGCACTCCCCTCTCCCTCCTCCCTGTCTCTGTTTGTCTGTACTAGGCCCCGCTCTCTTCCCTGTTTTATGTTTGTCTACTGCCTCTCATGTCTCCGCTCTGAGATGGCCCCTCATTGTCCCCATTCCAGAACAAACTTCTTGCACTAACTCCGTTTTTCCTGGTGTGTTCTCTTAGTGGCATACCTTGACAGGGACCATCAAAATATTCCCATTTTTGCCTTTTTACTCACTGTCCTCTCCTTGCTAAGGTTGGAGAAGAGGGATGTCATTTGACTTCACTGCCATCTTGATTAAAGGTGAAAACATAGAATGGGCCTATAGAAGAGACAATTGGTCTCCAAGATATTTTAGATTAGGATGGATTTCTGTATGATAATTTCTGGCCTGTCCTAAAAGCAAAGTTTATGAAAGATGGGATTTGAAACAATGCCACTTTAATGAGGTATTAATGCTGAACCTCCATGCATTCATATACAGGGACCTATCTTGCTGGCAGCCAGATTTTTTAATGAAAGAGAGTTCCATTGTCACTGATTTTAAGGGCACTGAATTGTTTACACTGTTGAAACTTGGTTTTGCCTTCTGCAAGTATGATTGTTCTCTGGCTTCATTCTTGAAATAAAAACTTATGATCACAGCTCAACACCAGAGAGTGAGGTATTCCTATTTTGCGATGCAGCAAGACAGTGACCTAAGCATTCTGTCTAAGGATGTCTCCTTACCTAAGGTCTATTTAGGCTAACAGAGACTGATTTAGGAATGCATGTCTAACTTCCTTGTTTTTACTAACTTTGTTAAGCTGTAGCTACTTTGGTAAACTAACTCACAGAAAATGGTTGTGTTCTATAAAGGTGCACCATAGAAGGAACAGGAAAGATCTCAGGTGAACTGTGAACTGTGTTTATGAGTTAAAAGTCTTATCTTGAGACTAAAAGAGCTTCCATTGAGAAATTGTATTTTTAAGGGTAACCTTAACAAGGATGAAGCTTTAAAATCTTAATCTCCTATGATATACAGGTTAACTGTCAGTCACTGCTAATATTCTGCCCCTTGGGGCCGCCCTGTGTCCTGACGTAAAGCCTCATTTAGCTATCCTGCAGTACTTGTTGGACCTCTGGGATGCTGGAGGTCAGTCTGCTGGGCCTTCTATCTCACCATGGGAAATGTGCCTATTGCTCTCTGTCCCACCCATGGCTTGGGTTTATTCCTCTGTGGCTCCAGCACCATGATGCAGTCTGGGGGTCCTTCTCTCCCACTTGGATACACTGCTGCTACTCAGTTTCCTGATCCCCTCCACAGTACTGAGCTCCAATGCAGTAACCATAAAAGTTTCCCAAAAAAATTTTCTCTGTCTTTCTTTCACAAAGTCTATTTCCTATGTGCGAATGGAAATGTATGATTCATATGGCCATCTATATTTCTTTCTGATTGATTTTTTTAATGCCTTGGTTTTTATGTTTCTTATTTTTTCAGTTTATTTGGCAAAAAAAAACAACTTAAGGATGGAAACCAAATTGGGTATCTAATGCCTATTGACATATCAGGAAACTAGACCCAATACTGAAATTATTATTTCTATATAAATCATTCAGAATTATGATCTGACTGTACTCAAAGATCAGAACTACAGCTAAACAGCCTTAAAAATAAGTAATAGATTCAGATATCATTGCCAACAGCTTAAAAAAATGTCTCTTTTTACTCAAGTTCTATTTATGTTTGAGAATGTGAGCCTCCCTGTCTTTGCTAACTTCATTAAGCTGTAACTAAGTGGGAAACTTGTATATTCAGATTTAATTCATACCTTTAACAGATTTTGTTCCCCCAGTCCTCAAACACCTATAGAATCTGATAATATGACATTTTATAAAAGATTTTGATGATAGAGAGACCTGTCAGCTTCTGGGAGCTGTATCTATTCCAAGAACACGGTTGGCCACAGAAGAACTTAAACCTGGAACTTAAACTTATGGCAAGGCTGGCCATGCAGCAAAAAGCTGAGATCCTGTCCAGACTGTGAATAAGTAGAAGAATGGAGGACTGATTGCCCTATACTGTAAAATCAAGGAGGGTAAGTATCCCCAAATTTCTACTCAACAGAAAATAAAAAATCTATCAGACCTTCTGGGCTTATCAGCTGAACAATTGCTGCCTTTGGGACTTCTGCCATCCAGCAAGGATGTAGACACTTGGAATTGCTGTCTAGGTAGCTGGAAAGCTCACTTCTTAAATTTTTCCTTCTTGGATCTGACAATGTTTGATGACTAGATGACAATGTTTGATCAGTTTAACAGGCACAGACTTCATAGTACAGGCTAGACTGGTTTCAGATGTAACTCCAGAGGTTCAAAGTTTTAAAATTGATAAATGCAGCTTTGATAAACCAATAGAACATTGACTACAAAGAGTACTTAAGAGTCTTTAAATGGATTTTTTACCCATTTGCTATGATAAAAATCTGTTCCAGCTGTCTTACAGATACCCACAGTTTCCTAGGAAAAGTTCTGCTACTGCATCAAAAAACCTGGTCTGATAAAAATTAACAGTCTCCAGAGCCCATTTTAACCTCACCCATTTTCAAGCATATTTTGCAGTTTCCCTCCTCCTGCCCTGGCCAAGGGGTTCTCCAGATATGTCAGCCCCTGCACCAGCTGGCAACACCTCCTAGAATGCCAATCACCAACTAAGGATGCCAACTGGGATGAATGCACCTCCAGAGATATGGAAGATATGATGGCTCCTGTACTCATAAAGAACACATCATCCTTCACTTCACTGCTGTTACCAGCTCTCTAGACTCAGGTGGGCATTAGCCCAGCAACTGGAACCTGTTCATCCTTGCCTCTTCTGTACAACCAGGGCACTTCTCTGTTCCATGCTTTCTGGCAGTCATTGCTTTTCCCATGGCTAGCCCAGCTCATAAGGCCAACTATAACAATCTATTTTTTTTTCTCCTAGTAACCTCAAGGAACAGACCCCTGAGCTCTCCATGCCTGAGCTCTCCATGATGACATCTAACTGAATGCTCCTTCATTCTTGCCTCCAGCCATGCATGACTCCTGGGTCCCCCTTCCCAACTTCACCCCTTGCCAGCTTGAAGTAGCCTCGAGAATTGAATGCCCTTGTTCCCCCACTTGCACTCATAATTCACCTTTTTATAATAATCAAAATGGAGGAATGTTAATATTATTGCCTACTCCTTGAAATCCTACCCCTTGGGGCAGCTCTGCATCCTGACCTAAAAACCTCATTCTAAGGAAAAATTCCTCCCCTTCTGCTCTCTCTTTCTCTTCCACTTTTCTTTCCATGAGGTGTACACCCTTGAACCCCCTTCCTCTCTCTCCTTTCTGTCTATCTTTCTCTTCCTAATAAACTCTTCCCATATGGATACAGTCTCGGGTGTGAATCACTGGCAGCCATTTCTGCCATGCCCCCATGGTGTGCATCTGCCCAGCCAGCCACTGCAGCTGCCCAGCATGCCAGCAAGTTTCCCCCCACGTGTGGGCCCTGACCTTGCCAGCCTTGGATCCCCTGCTTTCAAATTTATAACAGTAACCTCATAAGGAATCAACTTGTTTGATATGTTCAGATTTGGCTTCTATATATGCTTTTAAGGTTAAGCCTAAAATAAGTAACTAGAAACAAACAGCATGTGTCTATTTTAGATATACCTAACAGATAATGATTTTTAAATGCTTCACACATCTGAGAATATGGCACTTAAAATATATAATATAAAAACTTTTCATGATAGAAATATGCCAGCTCCTGGGAGCACCCTTATCTCCTCCAAAGAAGATGGATGAGTAAAGAAGAACTTCTACCTGGAGCTTGCTTTAAATGTAGCAAAGCCAGTCAAGGAGGGAAAAAAATCTGCCTTTCACCTCAGCTGCTGCCAAGAACCTGTCCTGACTGTGGACAAGGACACTGGGAAATTAATTTCCCTGTTTGCCAAGACAAGGTAGGTGGGTGTCTCCAAATTCCTACTCCATGAGAAAGTCTGACAGATCTTCTGGGCTGACATCTGAAGAGGGATGCTGCCCTGGGACCTCTGTCCCCAGCAACCATGGATGAGCCTAGAGTAGCTGACAAAGTAACTGGTAAGTCCCTGTCATTTTAAACAGATTTGGAAGTTGTTTCATTTCTGCTTACTCAGTTGAAATTTATCCTTCTCAGATCTGACTGTGTTAGATGACTAGGGTACTGAAAGCTTCACCTGTTTAAAAGCTCTCTCCCAACCCCTGAAGCTGCAACCACCTTGATAGTTCGCTTTTTTCATTACTTACGTTTCTTATTAAAAATACAGATATGTTTCCCTTGTTCACAGGCTTCAGCTGTAACATTCCACTATAGGAACACAATAATGATTTACAGTTTGTAAAGATGTTTCAGACTTACTTCTGTCCCTTTTCTATGCTATTATTACAGTGGAATTTTAGAGGTTCAGAGTTTTAGCATTGATAAATCGAGTTTTGATGAACTGATAGAGCACTGAATACTTACTATTCAGTCACAAGCTCAAGATTTTAAATTTCATCTGCTTGTCTTGTAAGGATAGACTTAAAGCTCTCTAGACATAGGAAAAATGTTCATGTCTTTTAACCCAAAATCACAGCCTTTAATGTGACACCAAGGCGTAAATATGTTCCAGCTGTTTTACAGACACCTGCATGTTCCTGGGGAAAGAGTGCTTCTACTGTATCAAGGAATCTGGTCTGGTAGGAACTAATGAGTCATTCCACAATTGTCTGAAGAACGTCCTCAACAGAACCAGGGAACATATCCATTCCACTCTTTCTGGTTGTCTTCACACTTCCCATGGCTAGCTCCATTCATAGGGCTGATGTCAATAATTTATTTTTTTCTCCTAGCGACCTACCTTCTCAGCATCCTCCAGAATGGATTTCTTAGGTACATATTGGCAGTTAACTGGATGTTTCTTTACCAGTACCTCCCAGTGAGCATGAGCCAACCAACTCCTGACACCTCCCCCACATTGTCCCATGCCAACAGGAAGTAACCAGATTTGAACTGGCTCCCATATATTCAAGAAGGTTGGAATGTTCAGCTCGAACTTCCATCTGAGAAAGCCCCAATCCTGTTTCTCCAAACCCCATCCTCTCACAAAAACTGCCAAAAGTTCCAGTTCCTTATTCCTGGAAGTTGTAGTGGCTCTCCCCTTGAAGCTGCCATCTCCCCAAGTCCCCATTCAAAGCTTTATAATTGGGCATGAACCCAGCTTGCAGAAGATACATCATCACCTTCACACTGACAGGGTTTTTAAACCCCTTCTTTTAGATCAGCAATGTGATTTTTCCTGCCTTGATCTCTGAGGACTGGAGGGTCACTCTGGAGTGATTTTCCTAAATAAACCTGGTCTTTTACTTTTTAGTTCAGCTTGATTTGATATATTGCATTCACTGAGAAATCTATTATCAGGGTGCAGTAAACCTGTCAGTAATAAATAGTGAAAAACAGGGCAGAAATATTTAAAGTAGAGGCAAAGAGGTAGGGCAGAGGTTGAGAATATTTGCTGTTCTTGAAAAGGATTCAAGTACTGACCCATGTTTAGTGGTTTACAGTCACCGATGTCTCCAACTCCAGAGGCTCTGTCACCGTCTGTTCTCTGCAGCCACCTGCAATAACTTGCACAAATAACATCCACAACACCTGCATGAATACACACAATTGAAAATGAAAAAAATCTGAAAAAACATGATTGGGGTGTGGAGAGATGATTCCAAGTTTAAGAGCACTGGCTGTTCTTCTAGAGGACACAGGTGTAATTACTAGGACCCAAAGAGTGCCTTACTATTGTATGCAATTTCAGTTCTAAGGGATCCACTGTGATCTCCTGCTTCTAGGGGCCCCAAGTAAGGACATGGTACACAGGCATGTATACTGATGGAAGACAGGAAGACATGTCCATAATGATGATGATAATTCAAATAGCTATGGAAAGATGGTTTTGTGGGTGCTAGCCATGCAAGACTCAAAAAATGTGTTTGGGTCCCCAAAACAAATATAAAAGGCAGACTCAGTAGAAAAGCACCTGTCGTCCCAATTTATTTTCCCTATCAGGAAGGGAAAAGTCAAGACAGGAGAATAGCTTGAATGTCCCAGTCCTGCGACCCTTGCCTATGAACAACAAATATCAAGAGAAAATGTCTCAAACCACGTGGAAAGTAAGGACCACCATTCAAAAAGACCTCTGATTTCTCAGGCATTCACTATCTAAGGCACTCACATGCACGCATGCGCACACACATGTATAATATTTCATCCTGTGAAAAGTACAATATGTGACAGTTAATTTGATCAATATATCATGAGGACATTCACAAAGGAGTTTAAAGAGAAAGAAAAACATTACTAACATCAGAAATAAAGAAGAGAAATTTAATTAATAAACCTACAAAACTACAGATTACTAAGAAAATTTGAATAAATTTATGTCAGTAAACCAATAGAGATGAAATGTTATTAGAAAACATCCTGAAGACACAACCTATCAGATTTTACATAAGAATATACTGTAAAGTTGCAGGAGAATATTATCATCTAGAAATGAGCTTAGATAATAAAATTTAAATCTAGTGAGAAATTCCAAATTTGGCATTGAGCTGTGTGAATATTGTATTGACTACATGAGTGCAGACGTTTTATATGGGAACAAATCTACTTTTTTCAAACAAACACTAAAACAAAAACAAAACTAACTCCAAACATTCTCAAATTCTTCCTGAAAAACAGAAGAAATGGAAAGTTCTGAACACATCTAAGTCAAATTATCTCTATACCATACAGAAGAATGTTATGTCAAAAAAAAAGAAAACTGGAGTTAAAAGTTCTTAAAAGTTCATAAAACTAAGCCATGAGATAGAGGCAGGCAGATTTTTGTGAGTTCGAGGCCAGCCTGGTTTACAGAGCGAGTTCTAGGAAAGGCGCAAAGCTACACAGAGAAACCCTGTCTCGGAAAAAAAAAAAAAAAAAAAAGTTTATAAAACTAAACAAATTTCAGCAAGTAACAGTGAATAGATTCTAGCAATGCATATTCATATTAGATGCAAATCGAATACTATTTAGTGATAACTGAAATGGCAGATTAGCCTCACAGAATTCAAACACACACACACACACACACACACACACACACACACACACATACACACACACAAATTCTCAAAATTAAATGTGCTTTCAAAAAATCGCCAAAAACAGAAACCTTTCCAAAACTGACAAAAGGCATTAAGAATTACTCAAGGTGAAGAAAATATTTAGTATTACAAGTCAGGGTGCTTTTTCCCTATAGCACTGATGTAATGCTGACAAACTCAAATATCATCCATTAAGAAAATTTTCAACTTTATATGGAAAAACAAAAAATCTAGGATAGCTAAAACAATGTTGAGCAATATGAACTTCTGGAGATATCACCATGCCTTGTTTCAAGTTGTACAGCAAAGCTACAGTAATAAAATCTGCATGGTTTTGGCATAGAAACAGACACACTGATCAATGGAACTGAATCAAAGACCCAGACTTAAGTCCACACACTTATCAACACCTGAGTTTTTATAAAGAAGCCACAATTAAATTTTGGAGCACAGAAAGGATCTACAGGAAATGGTGATGGTTAAATTGGATGTCTGCATGTAGATGAAATCAAGTAGATGCATGTCTATCAACCTGCTCAAAGTTGAAATCTAACTGAATCAAGGACCTCAACTTCAACCGGATAAACTGAACTTGGCAGAAGCATCAGTGGGGAATGGGAATGGCCTTGAACACACTGACACAGGAGAGGATTTTCTGATTAACAATCCAATAGTGCACAAAGATCAACAATTAATTAAATGGGACCACATGAAACTGAAAAGCATCTCTAAAGCAAAGGACACTGTGAGTAGGACAAAGTACCAGCCTACAGAATGAAAAAAGACTTTTACCAACTCCACATCCCATATCAGTTTAATATGCAAAATAGATAAAGAACTTAAGAAACTATATATCAGACAGGCAATTAGTCCAATTTAAAAACAGGGTACGGGATGGAGAGATGGCTCAGCCATTAAAGGCTAGGCTCACAACCAAACATATAAAAACAGGGTACATGTCTAAACAGAGGAATCTCAAATAACTGAGAAACACTTCAAGGAATGTTCAACATTCTTGGCTGTCAGGGAAGTGTTATTCAAAATTACTTTGATATCCTATCTTATATCTGTCAGAATAGCTAATATAAATAACACAAATGACATCTCTTGTTGGGAGGAATGTGGAGCATGGGGAACACTCCTCTACTGCTGATGGGGTGGAAAATTATATAGCCATGTTGGAAATCAATATGGCAGTTCCTTATAAAATTAGTAATCAATCTACCTGAAGACCCATATATACCACTCTTGAGCATATACCTAATGGATGCTCTATCCTTCCACGGGATATTTTCTCAACTATGTTTCTTGTGACTTCATTCACAACAGCCAGAAAATAGAATAAACCTAGATGTCCCTCAACTGGACTGGATAAAGAAAATGTGGTACATTAACACAATGGAGTATTACACAGCTATAAAATAAAATGATATCACTAAATTTGCAGCCAAATGGATTCAACTAAAAAGGATCATCCTTATTAAAGTAACTCTGACTCAGAAAGACAAATATGGCAGGTATTCACTTACAAGTGTATATTGGCTCTTAAGTGAATGATAGTGAAGTCAATGTTCACAGACCCAGATAGGTTAGGCAAAGAAAAGTGCTCCAAGTAAGGACACATGCATTTCCTGGAGAAGGGGAAATAGAATAGATTTTGTGGGTGGACCTGGTGAGGGTGGGTTCAGGAAGCAGGATCAGTCAAGTAGGGGTGTAATGGATGGAGGGATGGAGTACAGAAAGAGACAAATTGAACTGAGGACATTTGGGTGGAAATGTGAAAATGTAGTGCAGTGGAAACTTACTGGAATCTATGAGACTGACACAAAATTTGAAATGGCCATCTTCTGGTACCAGGGAAGGCTTACAGTGGTAGAACTGGATTGCTTTTAGTTGAATTGTTGGCCCAGAGGTTCCCATGGAGATACCTAAAAAAGCCAGGCTGTTGCTAGTACAGAAGGTCACTCTCTCTGAAGACTGACTGCAGGGCCCAGTGGCCAAGGATAACAACCATATAACTCATTGAAAATAGAGAGGTTGAGCTAGTGCCTGCATGGCATCTTCACCCCTACATGCTAGTGTCTTTGGCAAGTGTAGGTACTCTGCAGTCTTAAGTAAGAGAAACCCTGACAACCACCCATGCTCAAAACTCTAGGCCAACAGACCTACAATTCTTCCTGTCTATCTCAATGGTGGTAAATAACTTGTGGGATTGACCAACCAATCTAGTTTAACTTGATCTACAGACCATTAGAGGGAACCTCTGCCCCTAAATGCCTGGATGGCCAAGAACTGATGGATGGATAGTACAGAGAATTAGGGGAGAACCAAACATTACTGATCACACCAAACAAACAAACAAACAAATAAATAAGCAAACAAATAAAGCAAGTTCCTAAAGACATTCTTCTATCCTCATAGATTGAAGACTTGTCCAGTCATCATCAGAGATAGTTCCACTGGCAGGAAATGGGAACTTGTGCATAGATCCACAGCCAGACATTATTGTAGAGAGGGAATCTAAATGTGAGGTCTCTATTGATTCTCTCCTCTTGGAGCTCTGGGAACTCAGAGGAAGAGAGGAGAAAGGACTGTAGGAGCCAAAGGAGATGAAGGATATCAGGAGAACCTGGCCCACTGAATCAATGAAGCAGTACTTATATGGGTTCAGAGATACTGATGGGCCAAGCATTTGGCCTGAATGGGTGTACACCAGGTCCTCTATGTATGTTACAGCTATGATCTTGGCTGTTTTGTGAAACTCCTAACATTAGGAGTTGATATGTCTCTGATTTTATCTCTTGCTCTTGGGACTCTTCTACTCCTATTGTGTTGCCATGTCCAAATTCAGTATGATGCTTCTGTTTCTTTGTATTATAGTTGTTTTGTTGTTGTTGTTGTTGTTGTTTTTTGTCATGTTTTGTTGTTATCCCTTAGAAGCCAGTTGTCTGTTGTGTTTGGCTGTCACTTGAATTTGGGGATGGGGAGGTGGGTGGAACTGGGAGGACTGGAGGGAGAGGAAATTGTAGTCTGCATGTATTGTATCAGAGAAGAATCTATTTCAATGATATAAATATAAGATTAAAAAAAAAAAAAAACAAAAAGCCAATCTGAGTATGTAATCACTGGCTGGCAAAGATGATGGAGTTTATTTAAGCAAATGCTGGAATCAGTCTTTCTTGTTGTAGAACATTATTTTACTATATGTTACATTTGGTTATGCTGTGGAACATTTGCTTTAATGATGTAAAGATAATTTGAGTTATTTTTGTTGCATTTGGTTAACTCTGTGAAGCTATGTTACCCTGCCTGTCAAAAACACCTAACTGGTCCAATAAACAGCTGAATGGACAACAGCAATGCAAGAGAAAAGACAGTTGGAACTGGCAGGCAGAGAGAATGAATAGAAGGATAAATCTGGGAAGCGAAGAAGGAGGAGCTAGAAGAAAGATTAAGCAGGGGATGAGAGGCAAAGGATGCTGTTTTTTCTTTTATGTTTGAGTTGTTGTTGTTGTTTTGTTTTTTGGAAGACTCAAGCAAAGTAAGGTTGGCTATTTGCTGTTTGGCCTCCTTGAGCAAATAGAATTCCAACTCAACCTTTGAATATTGAGTTCTTCAGAGAGACAGAGTTTTAGATAAGTTTCCTTAGTAGCTTTGAAAGAGTAGATGCCTGAGGGAACAGAATCTCTTGAGGCTGTGGTCCTTGCACAAATCCACTGCTGGTAGCTGCAAATTTACAGTTACTGATTATGGCAATCATTGCTTAAAAGGCAGCCACAATTATAAAGAAATACAACACTTTCTTAGTCCATTCTGCAAGAAGCCTTGCCAGATTAACTATTTTCTTTCAAACTAGAAATAAATTATTGTGCAATTCCATCAAGGGATTATGTTAAGTATGAAAAAGCCACTCTATTATTGAATTATGCTAAGGTAACTGTGCCTGTGCTGATCATATAGAATCCAAAGATGTCACTAGGGCATCCCCTTTGCTTGGAATAGAGAGACTTTTTTTATGATCTTTTAAATCTAGTGCATCACAGAACTTGTGTTCTAAAACTCATGAGAGGATCAAAATGTCTTCTTGTTAATTTTGCATAAAATAGCCATCTACCTTCAGAATACAAAGACTCTTAAGATCTCAAGAATGGGCATGGGCACTTTCAAACTTGCCTGAAAAGATGCTGTCCACTTAAGAGATTGTTTTTCACAGTCAGAATCACCCTCTGGGATGCAGTTTTTGGATAAAAGCATCAGTTTTAAACATACTAAATTGTCTTCCAATTAAATATCATTTAAGTAATTGTACAAACTGAGACATTTGGCATGAGTTATATTTTAAGATAAATACTGCTTATGTTTTCATTTCTCATTATTACCAATGTAGTTTCATCTCAGTCTGAATGGATTTTAATAATTAGCTGTGTCTTTAAAACAAAATTAAACCGACTTAGTGAGCTTAAAAAAAAACCAGCTTTAAAATGATATCAGTTTATCTGGGATCAGTACAACAAAAAGATTTTTATTAGACACGAGGAAACACACACATACAGCAAGAGCCCTGAGACAAAGACAAAGAACCCTGAGACAGATGGGGAAAACAGCAGAAGCCTGGCTTTAGGGCTGTTTTGTTTTTAGTTAGTTAGATTTTTTTCTTTTATTGGAAATATATTTTTTCTCATATAATATATCCTGATTATGGTTTCCCCCCTCTCTATGTTTCCCTATTCCTACCCACCTCCCCATCCATCTGGATAATTTCTCATTCTCTCTCTCTCATTAGAAAACCAATAGGCTGCTAAGGGATTGTAATATAATTAAATAAAACTTTAACATACTGGAGTTTGGTAAGACAAATAAAAAGAAGTAAAAGAGCCCAAAAGAAAGCACAAGAATCAGAGACCTATTCATTTGCATACTCAGGAATGTCATCCAAACACTGAGCTGGAAGCGGTGATACATATGCAGAGGACATGTTGCAGACCCCACAGGCCCTTTACTGGGTGTCTCAGCATTTAATCAGGTTGATTAAGAGGGCTTTGTTTTCTTGGTGTTCTTGATCCCCTTTTGTGGTTATTTGTATAAGAATGGACCTGATGAGTCATTATAATTGAATGTTTAGTCACCAGGGAGTGGAATTGTTGAAAATGATTAAACAGTTCCCTCTGGCTTTTTACAAGCTTTCTGCCTTCTCTTCTGTATAGTTCCCTGAGTCCTGAGGGAAGACATCTCACATAGTACTGAGTGTTCCAAAGTCTCCCACTCTGTTCAGTTTGCAGCTGCACATCTCTATTTGGTCTCAACTACTGTAGGAGGAAGCTTCTCTGATGATGGATGAGCAAGGCAGGGGAATCTATGAGTACAGCAGATTGTTTTTTGTAGTCATTTTATTTATTTTCCTTACTTTTTTATTTATTTACCTATTTTTTTTTTTTTAGAATTGTAGTATTTGCTTTTACCCTATGTCCCTGGGATATCGAAACCTAGGTCATTAGTCAACCAAGCACTATCAGTTGCTCCATGTGAAGTGAGAGTTAAATCAAATTGGATATTGGTTTGTTACTCATAATAGCTTTGTGCCATTGTTGCTCTAGCTTAGCTTGCATGCAGTATACCTTATAGATGAAAGGGTTTCTGGAAGGCTTGGTGCTTACATTTCTTTTTTGGTAGCATTCAGAGAGAAGCTTGTAAAAGAAATTCTAGAATGTATTGGTGAAGGCTCTATGTAGGCCAAAGCTTGACTTCTGCATGTTCAAAAAGTTGTCTAGGTATTATTTTCAGCAACAGGTCTTGTTAATTGTTTATGGAAAGCAAACTTGACAACAACCTGGCTGGTTTGGAGACTCTGATGGGACCAATTTGTCTAACAGACAAATTGAATATAATGCATTTCCACAGTACTGGAGGCTTTATTTGGTGACAGGAGATGGCCAATTGGGACTCTGATTCTCCCATTTGGAAATCTCATTCAGATCATCTTCATATATTTATATATTTGAGGAAGCTTCTACCATATTGGGTTTCCATACTACCTGCCAATGTTCCTTAATTTTAGTTGTCTCAGTTTTCTCTTCCGTATTCCTCCTTAGTTCTCATCTTCTCTCCCTTTTTCACTCTTAGGTTTTCAATTAAGTTTTTGAGGGGATTTCCTCCCCTAATTTATGGTTGGTCAGTTTAAAGAAGAGGGTTGAGTACCCCCACCTTTTGTATAAGGGTGTCCTATTCCTTTCTTTAACTTTTTGAGCCAGTCCATAAACAGAGGCTTACTGTGAGGACCTGCAAAGCCCTTTAAGTTGAGAATAACATCATAAGTGCAAAAGATTTTTATGAAAATTATTAAATTAGTAACCTGAGAGTTAACAATTTCCTACTTGAAATAACAGCTAAGTGCTAATGACATCATAGGTTTCTAGACTTCACATAGTTTCAATTAAATTAAATTACTAAAATTGCTTAAATAACTCTAAATATATATATATACATATATATACATATATATTCAATTTGTGGAGGAGGAGCATGGGAATGAATAATGTATACTAGTAACATAAGTATCATATGCCATGAGATAGATTTCTTTCATTTGTTGTATACTTACCAAATGGTAGGGACTTTTATATTTTTTAGGTCTGGGCTATAAAACCCATTATACGCTAACTGGATAAAAACAATATGTATGAATATGAGTACAAAATCATAAGCACATACATCAAAGACATTAGTGCAGGTATTACTATGTTTAAGGCGATATTTTAAAACATAAAATAGATGTAAATGATGCATATATAAATGTGAATATGGGTATAGAGCAATGTAAAATGGCATGATGGTAGACAATGTTAACTATATAGATTAATAAATCAGTCTAAGAGGCTAGGGAAGCATATAAATCAGTTTTACTATGTTGGTAAATTTCCCTTTATTGAAACATTGTCTTCGATTATGAAGTTGTGTTTCTATGCTAAATGAAATTCTATGCTAAATGAAAAAGGAATTCCTGAAAATATCATAAAAATGGGGGATGGAGTGCTGGCTCAGTTGTTCATAAGTGATTGCTGCTTTTCTAGACTAGCCAAAATGCTTTCTCTTAGCCCATATCCTCTAGTTCACAACTACCTATAACTACAAATCCACCCAAATCTGTTGTCTGTTTAGAGCCTCTATGGTCATCTGCACACACCTGGCATATAACACAAACACACACACACACACACACACACACACACACATCAAAATAAAAAAATATTGTAAAATCTAAAAAAATAAGCAAGATTTTCAAATATGCATTTAGTGGTTTTTTTTTCTTTCAAACTGACAAATTTAGTTTTTAACAATTATCCAATTTCTTCATGTCTTATTCTTTCTGCTTCCAAAATACAGATCACCTTGAACTTTATATCTTATTTTTTGACCACTTCTTTTATACTCAAGCAATATCTGAAAAATTGAATGAAATGGTATTATTTACATTTCAAAGTTTCTTTACATAACTGTTGAAGAACAGAATTACAATGCATTTGTAACAAACTGCTTAAGACATTGAAGCTATGTCAGTATCATTCACACAAGTAGGAAGAAGACAGAATAAAGTACAAGCCACCACTTGTTGAGCCTCAAAGCTGGTTCCTTCAGCACTCTCACAGATTGGGCTATCACATTCTAATCTAATCAAGATGATCCATCTTTACAAAATCCTAATTAGGTTAAAACATTTTAAAATAAACAGAAATAGTTGTCATTGATTACTTCATTTAATAATGTGGGATCGTAATATCACTTTTAATGCTTTAAAAGAGATAACTGAATAATCAAAATCAGTTAAAAACAATAGTGACATTTAGGTCAAAGTAGCTGAGTGATGAGCTGGTAGCCTATTTGTTGTACAAGAAGTAAAACACTCCTTCCACAGGTCATCAGTTAATACTTGGCACTAAAAAGATACCATGTGGAAAACTTTAAAAGTACACCCTTTTAAATTAAAGCATCAAGTGATGTGAATAGCATTTACTAAAAATAGCCAAATATAGAATGAACAGAATTGGCAAAAATAAATATATATGTGATTTTACTGTTAGATAAGTGTTGTAGTGGTGTTTGCCCCGCCCCTGACCTTGAGCTATATGGCCCAAAGGAAGCAGTGCTTTCTGCCCTTGTATGTGACCTCTTATGAACAAAGGGAGAAGGGTCACATGTCTCTTCTCCCTGCTGCTGCCTGTGAGGTAGATTTGCTCCCAGTCAGATCAGAGGACGACTTCTGCTGTCTACTTCCTTCTGTAATTGTGAGTGTATTTCCTCAATTTTTATCTTTTTTTTTTTTTTTTTTTTTGGTTTTTCGAGACAGGGTTTCTCTGTGCAGTTTTGCACCTTTCCTGGAACTCACTTGGTAGACCAGGCTGGCCTCGAACTCACAAGAGATCCGCCTGCCTCTGCCTCCCGAGTGCTGGGATTAAAGGCGTGTGCCACCACCGCCCAGCCTCAATTTATATCTTAATAAATCCTGTCATCCACTTAATAGACTCACATGGATTGATTATATTAAAGTGTCAAGTGTATTATTCATTTTTCCTTAATAATTATGTTTCATTTACTTGAGGATGTCATATAAACATGTAGGATAATAAGTGATAGATAATAATTTAAACGTCTTTAAATATGGTGTTTACAAAACATTCACATGTTCTAAAAATTAAAATAAATATGACTAAATAGCTTAATAATTAATTTATGATGTTATGATATATTTAAGAACTATTTGTCTTTCATTTAAAATAATAATTTTCAGTTTTCTGGATTTCAATCTGTAAATGCTTATTTTGAGAAATTTAACACAAATTTTGAGAAATTTGACACAAATCTAAAGTCTCAAACCAATCTTCCATGTGCACATAAGAGTTTCCCCAGACCACACAGAGCTACAGAAATTATGGAGACAGCGCCATGCTTTTTGAAAAATATTAAATATTGTGTTTTTGAATTATTCGTTTTTCTTATTATGGATGAAGCTGGGCATCTGATTTTCCTAATGGACCATCTGAGAACAAGACACATTCAGATACCTCACCAGGTCCCTGAAGATATGCCCTGTGGGTTTGCCCAAGTCTCTTCATAACACTTGCTTCTAGTCTTACCATCTACAGTGTAGATCTGAGAGTCCTCATGCTTAGCCACAGATCCTGGCCAACTCAGAAAATGAGTCTACAACGTGTTCATCTGGAACACAGACACATGCAGATGAGTGTCCAACACCTATTTAGACTTTTGTGCTGAAATGAGATGTCAGAGCTACTGAGCCAAATGGCACATTCACAATCCCTTCATGACGTTTCTTGTGCACTATGAATAAAGTGAGGCCATGGTTTTCCAGAAGAGGAGGCCAGGACAGGAAATCACATCTGATCTCACATTGCAAAAGCTCATCAATTCTGGTCTTCACCTTTGTTGTGTCATTCTTCCAATTGTGGAGATAATGTAAGAGAAAAGCTACCAGATGGTGGATAAAAAGCAACTTTACAGAGTTCAGGAAGAAGAAGCCTGAAAAGGTGAGTCATCTGCATGGATGGTAGAACCCCAATTTGTGACCTCTTATGAGTAGTAAGTGCTCTAATTCACTAAGCCATGTCTCAAGGTCATGCCTGGTTTTTATGGGATAACTTCTCTGTTAGGACTTGGGCTTTCTGATTTCCATGCTCTGGTTAGTCAATGTCACCTATCTGCTTATTTCTTCCTCCTTAACTCTATGATTACAAGCAGTCATCACCATATATGACTGTTTATATGGGTCCTGGAGTATAAAGATCAGGTCCTCATACTTGCAGGGCAAGAACTTTGCCAACTAAGCTATTTCTCCAGTTTCTTACCATCATATTCATATTAATAATGGATAGTATACCAATATTAATTTCTCAAGTATGACTTGCATGATGGTAATAGGATAAGAGCCTTATAAGAATGTATAAATTTTAAGGCTCTGAACCAGGCTTTCATATTTGTGAATTAATAATCTAGATATTGTACTGTTAAATAATATTGTTGCTTAATACGAACAGAAAACACAGCTCTGGTAAGATAAAAATAGATATGGTCACATCTTACTGAAAAATTATCTTGTAAAATTTATATGTAAAGAAACTGATACTTCTTCAATTAAAGAGAATCTGGAGTATTTATTGGAATTCTTCCCCATAGCAAGACAAGTTCTTCTGTGTCAAGAAATAATTTAATCAAAAAAGAACTCTGAATCTCTACAAAAGCCACATATGTGGTGCATATAACATAATATATTTACAATAATTGCTTCTGCAGCAAAATAATTCATAACTGATTATGTGAAACTTAATGTGTGAAAAAAATAAGAATTCCCAAATAGCTTGTAAATAATGTTATGTTTTCCAAGTGAAAAATTATTGGAACTCTCTACCATATCTAACTTACAGTTTGTGGTCATTAATGCTAGCCATTGATGCTGGGGTATAACTAAGTCAGGGGTAAGGTTATTCATAACATGCAAGAAGCCCTAATTTATTTCCCATAACCTTTAAAGAAAACCTACTTTCATTATTTTGATCTTTTATCCTGAATCTAAATTCATGATGTCTCCTTTAGTCTTAAGATTTCATTAGCCATATATTGGCATTTTACCATTCATACCCTAGAGTTCTTTTCTGATAAAAATATGGAACAGGGCTGGGGAGATGACTCAGTGCTAAAGAGCACTGGCTGTTCTTACGGAAGCCCTGGATTTAATCCCTGCACCCACATTGTAGCTCACAGTTCCAGGTGAACTTTCACCTCTTCTGACTTCTGAAGGTTTTTTACATGCCTGTGGTGCACAGATTACATTCAGACACACATACACACAAAATAAAATGATAAATTAGAAATCTAAAAAAGTAATGTAGTCCATGTAAGACTGGAAACAAAATAGAAAAGGAAGGTTAACATCTTTGTCTTTAAGCTATTATTGTTTGATCAGAACCTGAGGAAATGTGTATTGATGGTTAAACCTGATTGTTTATTGTATGGTACTATTCACATTGTTATTGCTATCCTATTCCTGTAATTGATAGAAGATGAATGGTTGGATTGAACAGCATGATAAAAGGTCCCTGTGCTTTTTAGAGTAAGAGTCTGACCATTAAAACAACTTCTACCTCATGATCAAGATGGATTAAATTGAAAAATACTAAATAGTTGACTGTTGATTTGGTTACCAGAGTAGAACTGATACAAAATAGACTACTTTATACAGGTTTGGCAAGCTGAGAATCATGTCAGAATAGCATGGATCTATATATCTCTTAACAGTAATTTCATCAGATAAAATAAACCAGTACAGTGAGGGTAGAACTATAAAACAAATTAATTCACAGATTATATAGAGGCAACAAGAGTACTAAGTTTTAATTTATGAAATGTAGAATCTGGAGATGAAAGTTTTCTATAAAATGCCAAGTCTAGCTATGCTGGTATGGTGTTTGTTACCTTTAGATCTTGCCCTTAATTGTACCATGCAGCTTTAGGTGTTACAACTCTTGTTTTGCATTAGCTTCTTGCTTTGTTTAGTTATTTATTTCCTTTTTCTCTTATTGAAAATGGATTATTTTCCCATACCATGTATCCTGATTATAGTTCCTGCTCCCTATACTCCTCCCAACACACTACCTCCTCTCCATTCACTCCCTTTATGTCTCTCATTAGAAAACAACAGCCTTCTAAGAGATAACAACCAATTGCGACAACATAAAATATAATCAGGTGTAAAACAACAACAACAACAACAACAACAAAACTATCATTTTGAAGTTGGACATTGCAATCCAGTAAGAGGAAAAGAGTTCCATGAACAGGCACAAGAATGAGAGACCTATTTCTTCTCATGATCAGGAGTCTCATACAAATACTAAGCTAATAGCTATAATATACATGCAGAGGACCTAGTACAAACACATGTAGGTCCTTTGCTTGCTGCTTCAGTCTCTGTGAGGTCAAATGTGCCTTGTTTAGTTGGTTCAGAGAGCCTTGTTTCCTAGTGTCCTTTATCCCCTCTGGATCTTATTGTCTCTCTGCCTCCTCTTCAGCTTCATTCCCAGAGCTCTCAGATGATGGACTTGATGGAGACCTCTTCTTTAGATTCTCTCTGCATAATATCTGGCTACAGATCTCTGCATCTGCTTCCATCTAATGTTGGAGGAAGCCTCTCTGAAGCTGATTAGATGAGGCATTATTCATTGATTATAGAAGAATATAATTAGGAGTCATTTTATTAATACTTCTTTTCTTTTTCAGTATTCTTTAGTTTTACCCCAAGTCTCTGAGGTATTTTGTCTCTTGGATAACTAGTCTCTGACTCTTGGTTAACCAAGCAGTGTTAGGCATAGATTCTTTCTCATTATGGTGTAGGCCTTAAGTTCAATCAGACATTGGTTGGCTACTCCTATAAGTTTTCTGCCACTATTGTCATGGCATATTTCCCAAGCAGGATAAGTTGTAGGCCAAAGGTTTTGTGGCTTGGTTGGTGTCCATGTTTATCTTTTGGAGGCTGCGAAGTGCCTTCTTTCACTAAAGAGACTAGAACGTATGGGTGCAGGTTTTATAAGGCAATAACTTGACTTTTCCATGTGTCCCATCAAAACAACCCAGCCTCTTGCTTCGCCAAATGGTTGCTCTCTGCAAACCAACACCCACACAGCTCAGTGAATGTGGACAACTCAAATGAATTCCACCCATCTCTGCCACTGAAAGATTCTCCAGGTGACAACAGATGGCCAGTTCAGTGTCCGCATTCATCACTACTAGGAGTCTGTTATAGGATCACCTTCATACATTAAAGGAGATTTCGACACCACCCCAAGAGCTCCCCAATTCCAGTTTTCTCTCCCCACATTCTCTCCCTCCATTCCATCTCCACCTCAGCCCATAACTGATCACATACTCCCATCCCTACCTGCCCACAATACACTTATAAAATATTTTTTTACCTCCTAAGGAGATCTATATGTTCCATCTAAATCTTTCCTTTTTACCTAATCTATTTTGGTCTATCAGCTGTAACTTGGTTATCATTTACTTAACAGCTGATATCTAATTATAAGTAAACTCATACCATGTCTGTCTTTTTGCATCTGGGTTACCTCACTCAGAATTTTTTTTTCTAGTTCCAAATATATGCCTGTAAATTTCTGGATGTCATGCTTTTGACACCTGAGTAATACTCCAAATATCACATTTTCTTTATCCATTGTTCTGTTGGGGAACATTTAGACTGATTGCATATGAATATAGCCACAATGAGCAAAGTTGAAGAAATTTCTTTGTGGTAAGATAGAACATTCTTTGGGTTTTTTGCCCTATAGAGTTATATCTGTATCTTGAGGTCGTTCCATTTGCAACACGTTGGAGAATCACAATATCAATATTGCTTCAACAAGTGACTGTGCAAGTGACCAGTCCCACCGTCAGGGGAGGAATGCTCCCCTTGTTCTACATCATCGCCAAGCATCTTCGTCATTCTGACAGGTATAAGGTGAAATCTCAAAGTGGTTTTGATTTGTATTTCCCTGATGGCTGAGGATGTTGAACATTTCTTTTAGTGTTTCTCAGCCATTTGAGTTTCATCTATTGAAAATTCTGTTTAGATCTGTACTCCATTTATTAATTGGATGATTTGGGTTTTTTTCTTTTTTTAATTTATTTTCTTGAGTTCCTTATATATTTTGTACATTAGTTCTCTGTTGGTTTTGGAGTTGTGGTGGTTGGGGATTTAGCTCAGTGGTAAAGCTCTTGTCTAGTAAATGCAAGGCCCTGGGTTTGGTCCTCAGCTCCCATAAAAAAAGACAAATTAACAAAACAAACAAAAAAAAGGAAAGAAAGAAAAATACAAGGTAATTGGATATGGAGTTGGTAAAAATCTTTTCTCATTCTGTGGGTTGTCAATTTGTCTAAATGATAGTGTCCTTTACATTATAGAAGCTTAACAGTTTTGTAAAGTCTCATTTATTAATCATCGATGTCAGTATTTATGATATTGATGCTCTGACCAGAAAATCATCTCCTACATCAATATGTTCACTGCTATTCCCTACTTCCTCTTCTATCAAGTTGTGTCTCGTTTTATGTTGAAATATTTGATCCACTTGGACTTGAATTGTATGCACAGTGATATATATATATATATATATATATATATATATATATATATATATATAGTATTCCTGTTCTTGCAGATATCAGTGTGATCAGCACCTGCTTGAATATGCTTTCTTTTTTCCAGTGTGTATTTCTGTCTGCTTTATCAAAATTGAATGTCCATATGTGTGTAGATTTAACTCTGAATGCTCAATTTTATTCCATTCATCAATGTATCTGTTCTTGTGCTGATACCATGCTGGTTATTTATTATTTTTTTACATAATACTTTGCTCAAAGTGTTTATTAGCTTTAAGAATTCCCTGGTGGAATGTATATAGTTATTTATGTATATTATCATAACATTTACAAATAATGATACTGTAATACATTCTGAAACTAGAAATGGTGAGACCTCAAACAGTTCTTTTATAATGCATGATTGTTGCAGCTACCCTGTGCTTTTTGTTTCTCTACATCACCTTGAGAATTTTCCTTTCAAAGTATTTAAATAATTGTCTTGGAATTTTGAATGGAATTGCATTGAATCTGTAGATTACTTTTGGTAGGATGTCCCCTTTACTATTTTAATCCTACCAATTAATGAGAAAGGAAGATCTTTCTATATTTTTCATTTTTTTAATACAAGTATTTCACTTCTTTGGTTAGAGTTAGATCAAGATATTTTATATTATTTAAGGCTACTGTGAAAGACTTTGTTTTCCTGATTACTTTCTCAGTCGTTTGTAAATTGTATAGAGGAGGGCTACAGAATTTTTTTTTTTTTAGTTTATCTTATATCCAACTACTTTGCTGAAAAGAACTACAGGATTTCCGTGGTGAAATTTAAAATGCCACTATGTAAACTGTTATATCATTTGCAAATAATGATACTTTGACTTCATACTTGACAATTTGCATCCCTTTGATCACCTCCAGTTGTCTCATTGCTCTAACTAAGACGTCAACAACTGTTTTTGTCTTTTTTTTTTTTTTTTTTTTTTTTTTGGTTTTTCAAGACAGGGTTTCTCTGTGTAGCTTTGCGCCTTTCCTGGGACTCACTTGGTAGTCCAGGCTGGCCTCGAACTCACAGAGATCCACCTGGCTCTGCCTCCCGAGTGCTGGGATTAAAGGCGTGCGCCACCACCGCCCGGCTTGTTTTTGTCTTTTTGAGCTCATCTTCTTTTAGTATTCAGGCTACTGCTTCCAAATTTCTGGTATTAGTTTTAAATATTTATTAGTAGTAGTAGTAGTATTAATTATTATTATTACTTTGAAATTGCATAATGTATACAATATATTTCCATCTTTACCGCATGGTGCCTACCACTATTTCTCTCTCCCAAATTCCTGATCTTTAAAAAAATATTATTAAAAGTCCAAAAGTTTAATTAGTGTTGCCCTTCCACTAGGACATGAGCAACCTAACAGAGGCCATACACCCAAAGAGTTGAGACAGACTTTATCTTAGAAGCTATCAACTATCAATACATTCTCAACTAAGGTAAGGGCTCTGGAGTCTCTTCTCCAACCATACTGAATTTGAACTGGTTTGGTATCTTACAGATCCTCTGTAGCCAAACATAATTGCTGTAATGTACACATCAGCCATGCCATGTCCAAAGGACAATGTTGTTAGTATCCTAACTGGAGACTTTCACAGGGTTTACAATGTGCCAATAATGTTATTTTCTACAGGTACTCTGGGGAGTGAATGATACCAGCCTATATCTACATTTAGACAGCTGTGATTAACTCAATTATTTCAACTCTTTCTGGCCTACTTTCAAAAATTTTTGAGAATATCCTATTTGTAATCACACAATTTTATTATAAACTTGTCTGTATATGCATCCAGCAATAATGTTTAGTTCTTGGGAAAAGAAAAATTATAAATGTAGTGTTATATATGGTATTTGATGTACAAGACTGCCTTTAGGCCTTAGTAGAAACATCTACCATGACTGAGAGACAGAAAGTAATTTTGGTACTTGATATGCTCAGTTGTCTTGGATAATGTTAGAGATTATCTTGAGAAACAAAGCAATGTACAAAAGAGCTCCCTAATAAATGAAATGGTTTATGTAGGAACATGTTGGAGGAGACATGTGAGGATTCAATTTAGCAGATAGCTGATTTTAACTCTATCTTTGAGGCTGTGAGATCAAGTATCACAGTCATGTTTTGTTTCCCAATTTTCTACTCTGTGAGCTTTTTTATTTTGTTTTCCAAGCACTGTACTATAGCAAAAATGTACCATAATTGAACATTGAATTACTTTAATTCATTTTAAAATAAGAGTCTTGGCATTAAATATATTTTTTGCATTTCAAGCACCTTAAAAATATGCTTTATTAAAAGACATCCACTTCCTTTATAATCTCCAAATTAACCTCTAAATCTGTTCTTCACTTAACCCAATGAAATATTCATGCTTATCCTATCAAGAACACTGAGTTCTCAGAAAGGGAAAAAGACATTAAATTAAGTTTCTCCCAGTGAAATTTGAAATACTGTCTTTGACAAATGATTTTAAATTGTAATGTACATGATTTCAATGAAGCACTATCTTCTAGTCCTGTGTATTCACTATGGACTGACATACTCAGCGCCTCTTCCAAAATGCCACAAATCTCTTCCCACCTCTCTGTCTGTGGCCTTGACAAATGATGTAGCAAGCCATCTATTATCTTGTTTATTCACAATTTATTTTCTTAGGTGTTGTAAATTCTAGATGATTTCTGTATAAGAGAAAGTATGGTTCATAAACAAGTAACACTGACATGCTAATTGTTATAAACTGAATGGTAAGCATTACACTCATTTCAGGTCCTTGAGTAATCTATCATTCTCGGGTATGTATAAGCCAGTACGGGATTTTGTTTCAAGATGGCACATAATGACAATGAGCATTTGCTATAATTCTTTCCTCATTTTTCTGAAAAACTATGTGAAAATATTTATGTAGCTTGACCAAACTCACACCTTTCTTTTTGTTCAAATTAATATCATTTAATTCATTTAAAATTTCTTGAATTTTTACTACTACAGTATAATGTGGGAAAAATAGGGACCTTGCAGAAAATCTGAGAATGTCAAATAAAATTGAAAGTTAATTCAAAAAACTTATAGGTAAAATACCACTTGCTACTTGTTATTCTTGGAAATGAAGAATTGACTCTTATGCTAGTGGTGACGTCATGTTACCAAAAAAATCTCTAATTGTGAAAAAAGGGCAACAGAACAGTGTTTAAGGATATGTGGATTTCCTCATTGGCCCAGGACTTTGTATACTTATAATAGCAGCTAGTAGAGGTGATTCTGTGTATTATATTTCTGAGAATCTGACAATCCCCCCCCACTTTTTAAAAAATTTCCCTTTTTGTAACCTTATCTGAGCAAGTTGGATGTTTACTCAGTTTTCCAACCAATCCTTACCAACATTTGGTATTTTTTGTTCTGTATTGGAGTTATCAGTCCTCTTTCCTCTCTCTCTCACCCTATCACCCTTTGTGTGTGTATATGAGTGTGTAAATGTGTGTATGTGTGTATAAATGTGCATGTGTGTGTATGTGTATGTCTCTGTGTGTAAACATGTGAGTATCTGTGTTACTACTTTAACCAGGATACTGACTTACATGCCATTCATGATTAAACAATCCACTGAAATGAAGGTGGGTGTTTTTGGTTTTGTTTTGTTTTTTTTCACTGTAACAAGTAGTCTTCCCAGATGGAGCAGAACAAATCTTGGTCCTGTGTCCTTTTATTTCCTCTTGTCCCTCTGTCATGGCACAGGGATAGGATATAAATTAAGTCCTAGAGATTGGCCAGGCTGGTTTAAATTTCCATATGTTAATGTGAGTTTCAAAAGGTGAAGCAAGTTCTTGAATACAGTCCATGAGCTGTGTTCAAAATATAATATCAAAATCAAACTTGTTGGATATATTTGATCACACTATGCATTTATTTTGCTAGAGTTTTCCTGCCTTGGCCACAGTCAGGACAAATCTCTGTCACCCGCCAGTCCCACAGCCGCTCAGACCCAACCAAGCAAACACAGAGACTTATATTGCTTACAAACTGTATGGCTGTGGCAGGCTTCTTGCTAACTATACTTATAGCTTAAATTAGTCCATTTCCATAAATCTATACCTTGCCACGTGGCTGGTGGCTTACCGGCATCTTCACATGCTGCTGGTCATGGCGGCGGCTGGAGTGTCTCCTTCTGCCTTTCTGTCCTTTTATTTCTCCTCTCTGTTAGTCCCGCCTATCTTTCCTGCCTAGCCACGGCCGATCAGGTTTTATTTATTAACCAATCAGAGCAACTTGACATACAGACCATCCCCCAGCACAGCCAAGGGCAGACCATCTCAAACACCTGCACTCAGGCCCATGGTCCTAATCATCCTCTATACGGACCTGCTGGGTAACGCTACAAAGAACCCAAGAAGGGCTCCCACAGGACAAACAGAACATCCGACAGCACATTTACATTAGTTAAATAAAATTAACCTTGGTCCAGGAGGCTGTATTAGCAAATAATGATCAGAAAGTAATTTTAGAACATCAGAGGGAATCTAGGAGAGACAAAAAGACACAGAAAGTGAAAGGGTGGGTGCTGTGGATATCGCTCTGTATAAATAAAACACTGATGGCCAGTGACCAGGCAGGAAGTATAGGCGGGACAAGGAGAGAGGAGAATTGGGGAAACAGGAAGAAAGGGGGGGAGACACTGCAACCACCCTCAGGATAAGCAGCATGAAAAGATGCCGGTAAGCCACCAGCCACATGGCAAGGTGTAGATTTATAGAAATGGGTTAATTTAAGATAAAAGAACAGTTAGCAAGAAGCCTGCCACGGCCATACAGTTTATAAGTGATATAAGCGTCTGAGTGATTATTTTATAGGTGGATTGTGGGACTGTGGGGCTTGGTGGAACCTGAAGAGAAGCCGTCCAGCAACAAATGGCACCCAATGGCTCGAGTTTCCACCTTAAACCTGAGAATATTTAATAACCAATTCTAAACAGAGCCCAAAACAGGTTCCTGCTTCATGTCTCATACAGGCAGCTAGATGCCGCAAAATGCAGGTTTGAACACTGGCGGGTTCCTGGCATTTGACCCAAAGTATGGCAAGAATGAGACATCTGCCAGCGACACATTATGCTATGTGGTAGATTTAGTCTTTACTAGTATTTAAAAAAAAAAAAAGAGGTTTCTGGGCTTCACACTGCTTTGATAAAAGTGTAGACCTAATATTTCTGAGACTTGATGACTCCCAGAGCTGGAGAAAACATACCACCACCATGTTGAAAACCTGAAGGAGGCGGAGCCAGCAGCCACAGCGCCATTTCAGGCTTAGAAGGCTACAGTCAATAAGACTGATTCAGATAAAATAGTTTATAATACATGTAAAAATGTACGTAGGCTTAAAAGACAATATATATATATTGTCTTTTATATATATATAAAAGACAATATATATATATATATATATATATATACCATTATATAAACAAATAGTATCTAAAAATAAAGTGTTTAAAAAAACAGTAAAGGTAATAAGCCATGTAAAGATGGCTATCACACAGAAAATCTGGATTAGGTTGCCTTTGATATTCATAACTGAAGAAAAACATTTGATTGTAAAAGCTGTTCAGTTATGCCAAAATGTAAATTTTAAAGGTACCTTGACTTCAAAATTGGATATAAGGATATGTTACTTTGGGAAAGAGGTTCTGTTTTTGTTTCCACAGAAAGCCAGGGGCTATGGATTTGTTCCAGATTAAGATACATCAGGTTTGACCAGCCAAGACCCCCTGAAAGATCTCTGATGACACCATGGCCCAGATGATCCAACATCCAGAACAGTTTCAAGGCAACTGGCTCCCACAATACAGCCTCAAGGACTACCCCATAGGCCTAAAATTTTCTTTGTGTCCCCATAAGATACAGCGCCCCCCTCCAGCAGGAAGTAGTAAGAGATGATACGCCCAAATTCCCAAATATACCAAGCTGGCTTTAGAGGTGGAATTGGCTCACTCCCCCTCCAAACCCAGACATATTGCTTTTAAAAAAAATGGTTAAGAGATTCTTGTGTCCCAAATCAGAAGAGCCCTCTGGTGTGGGACAGAGAAAACCCAATATTTTTATTTAAAACAGGTTGATTATAAATGTGATCTCTTTCTAAAAAAGAAAAGGGGATATGATATAGATATAGAGGAGAATATAGAGCTGATAAGATAAAAGGGTAGATTAATGAACCTACCTTTAAAGAACAACTTGTTTAAAATGTTTTACATTGGTATAAATTTTAGTTTATGTTTAAAATGTTTTACATTGGTATAAATTTTAGTTTATTGATACAAACTTGAAGTTAATTTTGTTATACTGTATATATATATATATATATATATATATATTTCTATTCTTGTTTGAGATATTATGTTTATGTAACTCATTTAAAATTGTAATGGATAATTAAAAATAGATTAATAATTAGTCATCTATGATAATCATATTTGTAGCCATGTTAGTTAAGTCTTCTAGGTATACATAGATATATTTCAGATAGATAGGTAATCTTCAAACACTTCATAGACCTAGAGAATATGGCATCTAAATAACTTAGAATTCTGTTGACGTGAGACACAATTGTCCTGGCTGCACCAATTGATCCTGAGAGAATGTTGGGCTTCTAAGACATTTCCATTTGGAAGTTTGTCTTCTTGGCACAAAATGGCCTACTGGGCAAAGAACTGCCCTTGCCTTGATGGCTGACAGTACAAATACAATGCTGTCCTTTCTGGACAAGTGGGACACAAGGAAAGCGACCACTGTACTCTGCCAAGACAGGGTAAGATGGTCTTTCAGAATTCCTGCTTCTGAAAATGGTCTGTCAGATACTCTAGGCCTGTAGCCAATTTGAATGCACCAACAATGCTGAGAAACATTAGGTGACTGTCCAGGCTGCCAGCTGTCATGGTCTACTCTTACAAGATTCCCATAAGTTGCTTGCATCCATCTACCATTTCTCAGGTGCCATTATGTTCCTTCTCAGGTCTTTGATGTGGTTAAAGACTAGATAGATGTAATTTCCTCAGTTATGATAAAAGATAAGTTAGATATAAAACCTTAAACTCACAAATATAAGATAGATAGGACATCTTCTTTGATATTGTAACTGTAATTCTTGCTCGATAATTGTTTTGTTATATGTAATTTTACCATGTTAAAATCTTCCTTTTTTAAAAAAAGCAGAAAAGGGGAAGTGCTGTGGATATTGCTCTCTATAATAAAACACTGATGGCCAGTGACCAGACAGGAAGTATAGGCGGGACAAAGAGAGAGGAGAATTGGGGAAACAGGAAGAAGGAGGGAGAGACACTGCAGCCACCACCAGGACAAGCAACATGTAAAGACGCCGGTAAGCCAAGGTATAGATTTATAGAAATGGGTTAAATTAAGATAAAAGAACAGTTAGCAAGAAGCCTGCCACGGCCATACAGTTTATAAGTAATATAAGCGTCTAAGTGATTATTTTATAGGTGGATTGTGGGACTGTGGGGCTTGGTGGAACCTGAAGAGAAGCCCTCCAGCAACAGGTGGGGTTTGCAGTGGCACAGGTATTTTTGATTTGGCAAAGCATGGGTCCTTTAGAGACACCAGCAAGGAGGGAGGACTAGCTAATTACAACCTAGCCTCCCTGAGCTAGCTGGTTTTTACTCCAGCTTTTGAATCTCGAGTCTTACTCATAAATAGAATGGTAGAGATTTAGTTAAAACTTATTTTAGGTGCAGCAATAAGGCTGGAGCCAGGGGGAGCAGAATTCCCACCAGGCTGCAGCTTGAATGACCAGGCCACTGCTAGGAAAGAAGGCCTCTAACTATGGAGTTGAAATTGATGTCTTAAAGACCAGTAGATTAAGGTGCAGCCACTGTGGCAAAGTCAAAATAACACAATCTCATCTACATTATATTACAATTTCTTTCTAATTGATGAGAAACATTGAGATACAAATAGGCACATAATTATTTTATTTTTAAGTACCACATTTGGAAAAAAAGAATGAACCTTTGAATTTAAATGACCTTAGAATGATAAGTAATAGACTTTCACATACCCATAGTAAAATATAAAATCATGTGACATATCAAATGATGTGATTTGGTACTACTCTCATAAATAAAAAGATGTAATAATTTAAGAGTCTGCTAACATTTTTGAGTTGGTCTTTCTTTTCCAGAAGGAAAATAAATATCCACTTTCTCTAAATTGAATCTGAGTGATATTTTAAGGAAAGACATTAAAAATAATCTATAAATATCATTCATAAATACTGATAAAAATCAAATAAAGATTTACATTGGTGAGACATGGTTGTAGTTTCTGACATGCCAAGGGGACACAATCTCACTGCAAATTTCTTGATCCTCTGATTTTACAATTTTTTAAGTCCCTTTTCCATAATGTTTCCTGAGCCTTATATGGTGGAATGTTTTGTAGATATATCAACTGGCACTCAGCTACACAATTCTGAAGTTTTAGTAGGTGTAGTTCTCTTTAGTAGTCTACTTATATTCTAAAGAGCAGTTTCTTATCTGTGAATATAAGGACAAATGTTTATTCGTTATTATTAGGGATTATTCTGTTTAAATGTGGAACTGTGACCTAAACAAGGACTTTACCAATAGACATCCAAAAGTGGACAGAGAAATACCCATGAAACCACAACCTTACAGAAAGAATGAGAAGTAAATGAAGAAAGCTAGAAGCAGGAGGGGAGGGGTGGCCTTCCTCAGGGAAGAGCTCATCTACTGATTTATTTAATGCCAGATGGTCATCTCTTAAAAAATACATGCATGTAACATTATACAAATGAAACAGGATATATGTATGTATGTATATATATATATATATATATATATATATATATATATATATATATATATATATATATATATAATCAAGGAAAGAAGAGACCATGCAATGGAAAGCAGAAATTTTATTTTTGTAACTTAGTTGATTTATTTCTTTTTTTTAATTATTGAGAAATTTTCTATTCATTTTACTTACCAACCACAGATCCCTCCCCTCTTCCCACCCCCCAGCCTTTCCCCAAAACCCACCCCCCATTCCCACCTTCTCCAAGTCAAGGTCTCCCATGGGGAGTCAGCAGAGCCTGGTACATGCAGTTGAGGAAGGTCCAAGCACATCTGCCTTGCATCAAGGCTGCACATGTGTCCCACCATAGGCACTGGGCTCCAATAAGTCTGCTCATGTACCAGGGAGGGATCCCAATTTCCCCTGCCTGGAGCCTCCCCAAACAGTTCAATCTAAACAACTGTCTTGCATCTCCAGAGGGCCTAGTACAGAACCATGGGGGCTGCACAACTATTGGTCCACAGTTCATGGGTTTTCACTAGTGTGGTTGGGCGTCTCTATATGTTTTCCCATCATGACCTTGATGTCCCTTACTTACAGAATTCCTCCTCGCTCTCATTGATTGGACTTCCTGAGATCAGCCTGGTACCCACCTGTGGATCTCTGCATATGTTTCCATCAGTAATTGGATGTAGGCTCTATGATGACAGTTAGGGAATTCACAAATCTGGTTACCGGAGTAGACCAGTTCAGGCATCGTCTCCACTATTGCTAGTAGTCTAAGGTGGGGTCATACTTGTGGATTCCTGGGAACTTTCCTAGCACCCTGATTCTTCCCATTCCCATGATGTCTTCATTTATCATGGTTTGTCTTTCCTTGCTCTCCCACCCTGTCCCTGTTCCAGTTTGAACCTCCTATTTCCTTATGCTCTCATCCCCCATTCTTTGCCCTCTACTACCCACTCCCACTCCCAGTTTGCTAATGTAGATCTCATCTAAGGAGAAATGTTATAATTAAATTATAATCTAAACATTTTTAAAGTAAAATAAAGAGACTCATTTAGAGGTTAATGGCAGAATAAAGTTAAATATGCTCTCTATAAAAATCCAGTAGTGAGTCATGCAGCAGTGGTGCATGCCTTTAATCCCAGAACTCAGGAGGCAGAGCCAGGTGGATCTCTGTGAGTTTGAGGCCAGCCTGGTCCACAGAGCAAGATCCAGCACAGGCATAAAACTCCACATTTAAAACCCTGTCTCGAGCCGAGCCGGGCAGTGGTGGCGCACGCCTTTAATCCCAGCACTCGGGAGGCAGAGCCAGGCGGATCTCGGTGAGTTCGAGGCCAGCCTGGGCTACCAAGTGGGCTCCAGGAAAGGCGCAAAGCTACACAGAGAAACCCTGTCTCGAAAAAACAAAACAAACAAAAAAAAAAAATTCCAGTAGTGATATTTTGTTAAAAAAAACAAAACAAAACAAAACAAAAAAATTTATTGTGGTTTTTAAGATTACAGACATAAGAACCTTAAAAGATGACTAGCATTTTTTAAATTTTATAATTAATTTAATTTTACATGTCAGCCACAGATTCCCCTGTCCTCCTAATCCACGCCCCATTTCCACCTCCTCCAAGGCAAGGATTGCCCTGCGGATTCAGCTCAGCCTGGTAGATTCAGTTGAGGCAGGTCCAGTCCCCTCCTCCCTTCACCAAGGCTGAGCAAAGTGTCCCAGTATAGGCCCCAGGCTCCAAAAAGCCACCCCAAGCACCAATGACAGGTCCTGGCTCCACTGCCTGGGGCCCTCCCCTAACAGTTCAAGCTGATCAACTGTCTCACTTATCCATGGGGGTTCCTCAGCTATTGGTTCATCGAACATGCATTTACACCAGTTTGGCTATTTGTCCCTGTGCTTTTTCCTATCATGGTCTCAATATCACTTGCTCATATAATCCCTCCTCTCTCTCGCCGATTGGACTCCTGGAACTCCACCTGGGGCCTGACCTTGGATCTCTGCATCTGCTTCCATCAGTCACTGGATGAGAGTTCTATCATGACAGGGTGTTCGGCCATCCTATCACTAGAGTAGGTCAGCTAGGGCTTTCTCTCAACCATTGCCAGTAGTCTTTTGTGGAGGTATCTTTGTGCATTTCTGGGGACCTCTCTAGCACTTTGCTTCTTCCTTTTCCCATGGGGTCTTCATGTATCATGGTCTCTCTTTTCTTGTTTTCCCTCTCTGTTCTTGATCCAGCTGGGATCTCCCGCTCCCCTAAGCTCTCTTTCCCCTTCATTGTCCCCCCTCCCCACATGGGTTTGCTCATGTAGATCTCATCCATTTCTCTATCATTGGGTGATCCTTGTGTCTTTCTTAGGGTCCTCTTTACTAGGTAGCCTTCCTGGATTTGTGAGTAGCAGTCTAGTCATCCTTTGCTTTACATCTAGTATCGGGAGTTCTCTGGGCCATACAGGGATGGCTAGCATTTAAGAACACTTGCTTTGCTTCCAGAGGACCAGAGGTCACCCCCCAGCATCCATGTAAGGGGACTCACAACTATTTATAACTCTAGCTCCAGGCAATAGGACATGCTATGCTTTCTAATTGTGTGATACAACTCAAAAAATTACTCTGGAAATACAGGGTTTATTTGGCTTAATTATCCTAATCACAGATTACCCAATCAAAAACTGGTGTATAGACCAGAACACAGAGTTCTGAAAAAAATTTTTTTAAATGACTAAGAAATACATCAAAAAGTGTATTTAAATATATTATTACCATAGTAAGAATGGCTAACAACAAGGAAAGAGCTGACTGTTGTGCCCAGATCGTAACCCCAAGAGAGACCAAGGATGAGCATACCAGAATGCAAAAGCAAGGTTTACTTCTGCTGCAAGTCATGACAGGGAACTCATCTCAAGCCATCTCAAGTGAGGCAGGGAAGAGTTACTCTTTCTTGGGGAAGTTAGTTTTTATAGGCAAAACCCATAAAATTTCTTAGAGGGGAGGGGGTTAGTACAGGTCCATCCTTGATTGGTCCAGTGTTTCCCATGCCTGGACTTTATCTTATTCTGGCTTATCTGTTTGCCCTGTTGGGAGTTTTACAACTCATCTCTGGGGTCTGGTCATGTTATCTCCAGAGAGTGGCATCTCATGGTTAATTGGTTACCATCAGACATCCTGACTTTGTTCTTTTGAGTTCATGGGGCTGGCGCCATCATTTCTGGTGACTTGAAACTGGCCTGGGTCTATCTATATTGAGATATCTTTGTCTAAGTCCCCCTTTTTGAGACAATAGAGTGAGGGTCTTGTTGTGCCTAGATCATGTCCCCAAAGCCACCACTGGAGACTTTAGGTACAGAATGCAAAAGTAAGGTGTATTCTAAGTTTATAAGCCTCCAGGGAGGCTCTTCCAAATCTCTCACTCACAGCAGGGAGGTTGGAAGGAGTGTTCCTCTTTCTTTGTGAGGCTAGTTCTTAAAGGCACAGACCATATAATTTATTTTATCCCACCTCCCTTTTTCAGTCTTTTGGTCGATATCCTGACTGTGTTTTCCAAAGTCCCTGTAGCAGATACAGCCACCTGGGGAAAAGGGGTCTAAGCTCTTATCTATACTAAGGAATCCTGGTTTAAGCTTCTCTCTGTCTGTAGGGGATAGAGTTGGGGATTTTACTGAGGTATCACACTGACAACAAACATTTCTAGGATACTGGATAGGGGGAACCTTATCCACTCCCAGTGGGACTGCAAACAGGCATGGGTGTAGTTGCCCAACACAAAATGGAAACACAAAACTCCTTGTTTTTTTTCTGCACGTATTTTGTATTGTCTTTATTCATTCTTTTAGTTACTTTTCTATTGTTGTGTTCAGACAAAATGACCCAATAAGCTTATAGAAGATGGAGTTTATTAGAGACTTACAGTTTCAGAGAGTGAGCAAATGGCTATCATGTTGGGCAACATGGCCCTTGACAGGCAGGCACCATACTGCAACTGTAGCTGAGAGTTTCCACTCTGAGATGGAGTCACAAGGTAGAGGGAGCTAACTGGTAGTCGTGGATTTTTTGAAATCTCAGATGCTGTCCTCAGTGACATACTGCTTCCAGCAAGGCCAAAACTCCTGATGTGTCCTCAAAGTTCTTTCAACTAATGAACAAGATTCCAAACATGAGCCTACAGAGGCTAGTCTCATTTAAACCACAATAATTTTCTTTTTCACATTTTGTTTATCTGCTTTGATTATTGTTTTTCTTTTTCTTTTTTTTTGTGTGGGGTGAAGGGAGAGAGAGAATGAAAAGCTTGGTAATTAAGGAGGACAAATGGATCTCTGGAATGAGAAAAATATAATCAAAATACATTACATGAAAAAATTCAATATCTTAATGTATCATGGAAATTTACACATATAATTGATTATTTTACTGAATCAAGACCATTTAATTTAAATAATTTTATCACATTGGAAGAGAATTTTACTTATTTTAAAAATAAGATTGGCAAGTGGTTTTTAATGATTAAACATGACTATAAAATTTTATGCGAATTACATTTTTCTGGTTATATTTCAAGTTAGATATCTTAGTAATATTAAGTGTGTATGTGTATGTGTGTGTGTGTGTGTGTGTGTGTGTGTGTGTGTGGTGTGTATTATAGTCTTCACTATAATATGTTGTATAATATTTTAATATTATATTATACAACACAGACACACACATACACACACACACATACATACTCAAACACAAAACTGAATGAGGTCATTTAGTGCTGATCACATGACATAAATTTTCAGGGAGCTTATCCCTAGAGAAAACTGATTCTTCCTTTCTTAGTAGCTTTTGCTCACCTGTAGGTTTTCTTCTCTGGATAGGACATTGTGAAATTTCTTCCAATAATGGTGGTATGCTAATAGATATTGTCATTTTGTACATTTTGCTTTGGAAACTTTATTTTTGAGATTTCAAGGTATAGCCTCCCCCTCTCATCTTTAAAAGACACAATCAAGCAGCAAGCATCCTGGTCCTCTCTGACTAGTACAATCTTTCCACTCCCTACAAGAGGAATTTTCCATCTTCCTGTTATGATTTACATAATTAGACAAGCATTGAAGAGAGATGTGAATAGTAAGAAAAAGACACAGAAAGATCCTTTTAAATCTTTTAGAAAGATGTAGATTCTGAGAAATCAATGAATAGTAGCCAGAGTCTCAAGTACCCTATCATATCAGACAGATCCCTATTTATCAGTGCAGTCAATAAAATGATTCACAAAAAGTCTTTAGAGTATTTATTATCTTTAAAATGTATAGGAATCTTTTTGACAAATTAACTAATTACACATCTTATATAGTTTATAAAAGAATAAAACGGTAGGTAAAACAGTCACTCTTCATCAAATTTTATGTATTTATAAAGCCAGGTGGCTTTTCTCATAAATGTAGGCATTGGTTTTGCAATTAGATTCAACATTTAAAAAATCAAGTTAGTATATAAAATGTCTTCACAGAGACCAAAACTTTGCCATATATAATCATGAATGATTATGATTTTTGAGTACATGATATGGATCAGTTTTCATTTAATGTTTAGTGAAATTATATTGAGTTTCATAATGAAAAGTGAATATATATATATATAATGCACATGCATACAAAAATATTAATTGATATCTTGGGTACATAAATATAAAACAAATGAATATACAATTAAAATAAAGGAAATATATATAAAAAGAAGAGAAATTGAAGTACTAAATGAGAAATGTATACATGAATATTTTTAAAACAATCTAAATTTGTTTGACCATATATATATAAAAACATTAACTTAAAGTCATAAGAATAATTTCATTCTCCCCACCAAAATATTAGGTTTAGCTTATAATTTAAGCATATTCTTAGTAATATAACAACTTTTACAGAAATCTCACAGAAAATTAATAAAAATGTGGTCCATCTTTATCTACTATTTGTTGGTTTATATTTCAGATATACATGTTCAGTATCACAAAAAGTTCAGTCATTGGAAAACAAATTACTTAGGAACTTAATTTCTTTATTTTATTTGCAAAATGATGTTTGCTTTACTCTGTAATTTGCTAAAAGATAATTTTTGTGAATAATTATAGTCTTGAAAGCATATTGAATAAATATCCCAAAGCAGATAAGCATATAAAAAGTAAGTTAGTTATTTCCAGGAAGATGAGTTCTATGGAAAAATCTATTGGGTACCCTGGGAAAATAATGAATTTGTGTTACAAAGAAAATGAGAAACTTCTACATGTAACCATCCAGTATGAACAGCACCATTTGTTGAAGTTGCTATGTTTTTTCAAGTATATATATATATATATATATATATATATATATATATATATATATATATATGTCTTATTTTCCAGTATATATATGTGTATATATATATGTATATATGTATATATATATGTGTGTGTGTGTGTGTGTGTGTGTGTGTCTTATTTATAAAAAATTAGGTGACTATAGGGGTATGGATTTATATCTGAGTCTTCATTTCAATTCCATTGATTAATATCTGTATTAATTCCAATACCACACCAATACCATGCTGTTTTTTTTAATTTTTTTTTATAGCCCTGTAGTATAATTTGAGGTTGAGAATCATGATACATCCAACAATTCTTTTATTATTCAGAATTATTGGAGATATCCTGTTTTTAGCCAAGAGTTGTGGCATAAGACTTTTACCCCAGAACTCAAGAGCTAGAGGCAGACAAATCTCTTTGAATTTGAGGTCAGCCTGGTCTACACAGTAAATTAAAGGATGGTCAGAGCTACATAGTGAGAGTCTGCCCCAACAAAACAAAACAAACAAACAATAAAAGACATATCCTGTTCTTGTTTGTTTTGTTTTCCCATATGAAGCTGAAAAATAGACTTTTCGAGATCTACAAAGAATTGTGTTAGAGTTTTCAAGGGGATTGCATTGAATTTAGATTGTTTTTTTTTTTTTAATAATAGGGTAATATTTATTACATCAATCCTAACTATCTGTGACCATATAAGATCTTTCCACCCTGTGATATATTCTTCAAATTCTTAATTTTTTTTATTACAGAGGTTTTTTTTTTTTAACTTGGTTAGAATTACCAAAAGACACTTTGAATTTTTGAGGCATTGTGAAAGGTATTGTTTTGCTGATTATTTTCTCAGTCTGTCTGTTATTTTTTTTTTATATACAGGAAGACCATTTATTTGGTATATTAATTTTATAATCTGTTACTTTGGCAAATGTGTTTATTAATTATAGGCATTTTCCTGTGGAATTTTTAGGGCCATTTATATGTACAATCTGCAAATAGATATACTTGGACTTCTTTCAGTTGTCTTATTACTCTGGATAAGACTTCAAGTAATATATTGAATAGGTATGGAAAGAGTAGATGACATTGCCTTGTCTCTGATTTTAGTGGAAATACTATGAGTTTCTTTCTACTTAAGTCAATGTTAGCTGTGGACATTCTGTAAACCACCCTAACTATACTAACGTATGTCTCTCCAGTATCCATAGCATCTCTAGGATTTTTAACATGAAGAGGTGTTGGATTTTTTCACAAGACTTCTACATCTAATGACATGATCATGTGGTTTTTGAACTTCAGCCTATTTATAGAGTGGATTACATTTATCAGTTTACAACTGTGTTGAATCCTGTGTTCAACCATCACTGCATCTATGAGATAAAGCCTACGTGATCGTATTGGATAATCCTTTTGATGATTTCTTATATTTGGCTCGCAAGTTATATTGAGATCTTTGCATCAGTGTTTATAATTGATCTGTAATTCTTTTTCTTTTTGGAAATTTATATGGTTTATGTATAAATATAACTGTGTCTTCACAAAAAGAACTGGGCAATTAAAGTGAAAACCACAATTAACGACATGGAGACTTATTATTAGTTATGAAAGCTTGGCCGTTAGCTTATGTTTATTCTCAACTCTTATAACGTAAATTAACCTGATTTTATTAATCTACTACAGTGGCTTGTAGCATGAATCTTAAAAGTTCTTATTAATAAAATCAAACCCGAGGCCAGTTATTGGGGTCAATGCTGGTAGATCAGAGAGACAGAACAAGCCACAGCTATCTCACCTTGCCAGTTCCTCAGCTGGTCCTGTGTCCTCAGACTGGAAGCCTCTGAGTCTTCATCCAGAATGAATCTCAGCTGAAATGTGTTGCTACAAAGCCTGAAAGCTTAACCAGCCAAATGCTTAACCAGCCAAATGTTTAACCAGCCAAATGCTTCTGGTCCTCAAGCCTTATATATCTTTCTGCTTTCTACCACCACTCTCTGGGATTAAAGGCTGGCTCCCTGGGATTAAAGGCTGTTTCCAATGTGGCCTTGAACTCACAGAGATCCAGAGGGATTTCTGTCTCTGGAATGCTAGGATTAAAGGCGTGTGCTATCACTGCCTAACTAGTGGCTTTACTGTTCTCTGACCCCAGATAAGTTTATTAAGGTACACGATATTTTGGGGAACACAATACCACCACAGTGGCTCAATTACCTCTCCTCTGTACCATATGACTAATATCCTCAGTATCAACAAAGTGTCTCTTGTGCAACTAGATTCATCCTGAGTTACTCTCTACATGGAAGTCCCACCCATTCTCTCCTGCCAACAACTGGCCATTCAGATCTTTATTGAACCAATCACAGTGACATATATTCACACAATGTAAACAAATAATTCCAAAACAGATAATGTTTCTTCTGTTGTCATTTTGTTATAATTAATTTAAGGCAGTTTGTTGTTAATTCTTTGAAATTCTCATAAAATCCTGAACTAACACCATCTGGCCCAAGGCACTCTTGGTTGGGGAACTGTTAGTTACTGTTTCTATTTCACAGGGGTTATAGTTCTTTTTAAATTGCTTATCTTTCATTGATTTTTACTTTGGTAGATGATATATATCAAGAAAAGAATCCATTTCTTTTAAATTTTCAAATTTGGTGGCATATAAGCTTTTAATATTTGACCTTTTGATTCTTTGGTTTTCCTTGATGTTTGTTACGTCCACATTTTAACTCTAATTTTAATTCCATCTTCTCCCTCTGCCTTTTTGTTACTAGGGTTAAAGATTGGTCAATCTGTTATTTAGCTTCACTTACCAGGGACTTTAAGTTTGCAGAATTGACACAAATCTTTTTCTATGGGTTCCTTGTTTTGAGCCCCAGTTCCTGTGTTCACATTGATTGCTCAGCTGCCTGAGAACAGGAAGTTCCCTTCGTCATCCACTGCTTGGAACTCCTAATTTGTTCTGGTAAGAGGCACCAGATGTCAGGGTACAAAAGGAAAACTAGACTAGAAAAAAAGATTGCCATTCGACCTTTTATTGAATTCCAATGCTATTGCCCTTTTTTGTATTCTGTGCAACTCAGATATTCACAACATGATCAGTGAAGTATGAAAAGGCTATTCCCCACTGTGACTGTTCTCATAACAGCGGAGAAATGTCGACTTGGCAAAACCCGGAAGGGCAGCTTCTTCCACTACTGTCAAAATGCCATGAAGATGGTGCTGGGGGGAGAAGAGAATAAGAGCCAGATAACTCCATATCTATAATATCATCTCTTAGTGAACCAAACTCCTTAAATTTACATCTGGCAAACAAGACCTTTGGTGATCACTGTGGGAAATGTGGAAAATACGTCCCACCTCTCTCTTCCTTCCTTTTGTTTTTTCTCTAAGTATGGGTGTAAGATGTATTTCCTTGTACATTGCATGTCTAATTTATTGGATTTGACACTCCTCTTATCTTGGGAAAATACGTAAAAATCTGTAGAAATTTGCTAGGAGTAAATCAGACATCTGCTACTGTAGATAAGAGTTGAGGGGGAAAGCTAACGGGTGGGAGGAGGGAAGACAAGGGAATCTGAGGTTGGTATGTAAATTTTTTTCTTAAGAAAAAAAGAGTACATACTGGTGATAAAGTCAGTGGGCTGACACAGGATTTACATGTCTGATCATTGAAACCTCATTTTCATTAACAGATTTTCTACAATATCAGAGGAGTTCAACAATTCTTATGTGTTTCAAATGAAGTTTCTGTTCCAGAAGTTTCAAATGATTGTGGTTTCTTTATGGAAACTATAGGTGAATTTCTTTCAAGTGTTGCCCTGATAGCATGCATGTGTGTTTTTGTTTGTGTTTTTGGAAAGTTGTATTTTAATTAAAAGAAAACAAAGTTTGCTGAGGAATATGTATATTTTATTCTTCTCAGAAAAATAATGGAATTTCATAATACAAGATAAGGGATTAAATATCTAGCCACATGGCCTGGTATAAAATAAAAAGTATCAAATAAAGATTTAAATTTTTTAAAAAACCATTTAATCATGTTAATTTCCTAGCAATATTCGTAATGGTCAAAGTTAATGTCAGGAGGAAACTTGAATTTTGTTCTTATTCTTCATTGTTAACTTTCATAATCTAGGTTCACCTGAGAATCTCAAAGAAGAATTACTCAGATCAGGTTAAACTATAATTTTTGAGAAGAATTATCTGAATTATTGATGTGGGAAGATCCAACCCATTGTGATTAGCACCATGATTTGGCTTTAGAACCAAACTGTATAATTGCATGCACTCATTTCTTCTGCACTTGACCGTGGCATGTCACTGCTTCAAGAGCCTGCCTTTACTTTCCCCCAGTGATGGACGACAACATAGAATGCAAGACAAAGAAACACTTTCTGGCCGGGCGGCGGCGGCGCACGCCTTTAATCCCAGCACTTGGGAGGCAGAGGCAGGCGGATCTCTGTGAGTTCGACGCCAGCCTGGGCTACCAAGTGAGTTCCAGGAAAGGCGCAAAGCTACACAGAGAAACCCTGTCTCGAAAAATCAAAAAAAAAAAAAAAAAAAAAAAAAAAAAGAAAAAGAAAAAAGAAAAGAAACACTTTCTGCACTTAGGTTGCTTTGTCAGGGAAATCATAGCAAGGATGAAATAAAACACTGTGTTTTTCAGGACTACTATGTTGAGAATGTATGTTTCTATCTAACTGGATGAATTATATTGAATTATATGATGTGTGGGTTTTGCTTTGCTTTTATTCTACATTGTTTTAAAAATCAGGCTTTTTAAAATGCAGTTTCAGGTTTACAAAAAGATCAAGTGTAAAGCACAGAAATCTCCCACATTCTGCCATTTACAAATATACACAGATTCTCCCAGTGTTAAAAAGTTTCTAAGGTTGAACTGATGGATGAAATTTGACAGATTCCATTCCCTCTCTATCTATAGTCTGTAGGTTTTTTAACAATGTACAGGAACTCAGTGTCTTCACTGCTTGTGCTAGTTTTTTTTCCTGTTGTTGTAATGAAATACTCTGATACAAGCAATTTCAGGAATAAAGGATTTATTTTCATTCACAATTTAAGCACAGTCCACAAGAGTGGGGAAATCAAGACAGGGTTGAGGCAGCTGGTCATTTTATAGCCCCAGTCAGAAAAGAGCAAGAAATGTGTCCCAGTATTCACCTCACATTTCCTTATTTTATAGAGTTCAGAAACCCTTGTAAGTGATATTCCCATCCACTGTCAGAATGGGCCTATACACATCAACTATTGCAATTTATATAATACCCCACAGGCTTCAACTCACAGCTGATTCTGCATTCTGTCAAGGTGACAATTAACATTAATCACTAAACTGTGCTAAAACTTCTTTGCCTATCATTTATATTCTTAATAACCTTTTCAACCACTCCTATTGTTGATAAAATAAAGGAAACCATGTTTGTCAGCTAAAACAGGGCAGCTGCAAATAGGAACACACTGCAATTACAATAGCATTTATAAGGCCTGTGTAAGCTCAACCCAAACAAAATCCTAGCATGGAAGAGGGAAGTTGGGTAGAAAATAGCATCACTAGATGAAGCTCTATTGGTATTTGAAAGCTCCCTGGGAATGGAGAAGTCATTTTTTTTTTTTTTAATGATATGAGCCCTTGTACCTCAACCACACTAGAGTCAGTCCCCACTCCCAGGAGTAGTTGCCCAACACAAACTCTACCCCAAGGGAAAAAAATCCAAAAAGGTGGGTGAGTATGGAGTAGAAGATGATGAGTGGGCATGGGAATAATTAGATGGGGTGAATATATCAAAATACATTAAATAAAATTATCCATGGGTTAATAAAATTTTATTTCATTTAAAAAAACAAACTATAAAGGGAGTGAATGTTGGGTGTATAGTCTATTAGTACTGAATTATTCACACTTTTACTGTAGAAAATGTTTACTAACTCTCTGTATATGTATATATTACAATCATTTATATATACATACAATTATATATATAATAAGTAGAGTATGTTTTAAATCAGGAAGTATAATTAATCTTTTTATAAATCTCACTGCAATAGTGATCTTGGGTTTGATATATTAAATTTTCTATCACTCGGGTTCATATCTTATACTTTAAGAGCAACATTCCTCAATGCCACAATGTCAATACTTTACAGATTCTAGAATGCCATCTAGCACACAGTAGGGGTCAGGAAGAAAGTGTCCATTCTAAATCCAAGCTTCCTATATTTTCAGAAACAATTAGTCCATTTTTCAATCCTTTGTTCATAGCTTGAAAATATATTAAAAACTGATATGTCAAAAATTCATGGAGTTCATTTATTTCTTCTATGATACTTCACACATGCTCATTGTTCCTGGTATTCTCTGTAGTGGTGACCAACATCTGGAGCAGGGTTCATCTGTCTCCTTTCCTGATTACTCCTGCCATTTCAAATCTCATTGAAAACCATTATATTTTTCTATTTCCATTTTTGCACTCCTTAATTGTGTTAAATTTACATCTGACAAATAAATTGGGATACAGTTTGCTATGAAAATGGCTTACACATAACTACAAAATGGAAGCATAGTATTTTGAAAATAATGTCTTAGAAATGAGTGTCTCTGGGTTCCAAATACTCCAAATGTTTATTGAAATTCAGCAATCTAGCTACATAAATATAGGGATAATATTTCCAAATATAAAGGAACAATACAGAAAGAATGACAAATAAACATATTTTTTGAATCTAAAATTAGCTTCACACAATATTGTGTTGGTGTGTTTATACCAAAAGAAACATATCCTCAAATTTCATCTCTCTCTCTTTTTTTTTTTTTTTTTTTTTTTTTTTTTTTTTTTTTTACAGGTAAGTGTAATTCTGCAGTGAGAGCTCTCAATTTGGAATGTCAACCAGAAGAAATGATAACAGAATATCGTTTTCCCTTATTTCTACCCCATTATATAAATTTTGTCCAAATTAAACTCTTTTCAAATCACAGTTACAATGGCTGAAAATCCCTAAACTGAGTCATTTACTTGCAGGAGAATTAGGTTAGATGGTATCAAGGCTTAATCCTATCGGAAGACCTCCATCAAGGGTATTAGATGTCACTCTCAATGGGATGGACAAGACTAGTGATTAAGGAGAATTTAGGGAAAGAGCTGATCTGAGTCTAGAACTTTGGCTACAGCAACATGGGTATTCCAACAACTCAAAACAAAAGAAGAATGACTTGGCTGCACAAATGGGAATAAGACTTTCCTCTTCCATTTCTCTTGGCTTCTGGATTATTTAATGATACCCTTATGAATTAGGGATATGCTTTACTTGATCAGTCCATTGACACACAGCAGTCTCCTATATAGCAGAAATAAGCAACCTAGGCATAGCTGTGACAGACCAATCATTCAATCTAAACCCAAATCACCGAGATTCCTTTCTGTGGTCTTATTATCTACTGAATAAAATCTTGAAAATAAGTTATTTTTTATTTTTTACTAGCTTTTCCAGTATCTCATAATTCAAATATGTTGACACCCAAATTACACATCTTAATATTGACCTTGTTTCATTTGTTATATATTCTTCCCTAAAGTAAAAACAAAAGTCTACTATGTAAATAGATTTGGAAAATATAGTGAGTTATATGAAAAACTGGGGAAAGAACATTCAAGATGCTTAAACAAACACCACAGAAGACTCTAAGGTAAAAGTATCCTTGGTTAATTACCAGTGTAGTGTGAGGAAAGACGCCCAGTAAAAAGGACTGGAGAGAGAAACTCTTGGAGGGTAAAGATTTCACACAGCTTGAACATTGAATTCATGGAAAAGGACCATGGAGTATTTTGTACTTCCAAGAGAATACATCACTTGTCAAAACTATGCTCCATTTTGACAATTGATCTAAGAAAGCAGTACTAATCATGTTGATTTTTTTTTCTCAATCAAGAATTTCTTCAGAAATTACTTCTAATCACAAGGGCATATGAATATCTTTTCAAATAATTACTTTTCACTATAAAAGGTTCAATTTAAAAAAAATGCTTGGTAATACTGTCAGACTCCAAATAACATAATTCTCATAGACTGTGCTCTCCTGACTATTAAAAGTTTATATTATCAGATTGTCTTACTTGCATATTTATGCATGTTTGTATTAATACACTTTATTTGGATACTATAAGACTTGTTCATAATAAAAGATGCAAATAATTATTTAAATATTTAATGAAATAGTATAATGCCTAAACAATAGGATTATATTTTAAACTTTTTTAAAAGTATAATTAACCTCTATTAATCTGTACAACAATTAAAATGTGTTTTAACTTGAAATTCCTAATTTTTCTATCAACTATGGTGTTTTAGTCTTTTGATTTCTCTATTATATTGTAATAACTACCTATGATGAACAGTATTATATTTATTATTCATTAATATATTTCAGATATTATATTATCGTCTTATGTCATACATTATGGTTATGTTATTGTGCTACTTATTGCTTATTATCAACAAGCTTCAAATGTGTAATGCTTATCAGAATTGATTCACAAATAGTAACTTATATTCCATCCAAAAAATATCCCATTACTATCTATGGATACATTTGTTTAAGTTTGAAGCCTTCCCTCCCTATTTATATCTCTCACATGTTCTTTTTTAAATTTTCTTATTGCTTTAGTGTTTGAAAATATACAGTTAATATAATTACTTTCATTTCTTACTTTGTATGTCATTGTTTGAATATAAATCTATTTGTAGAAAGTACTTTTGTCTTGTTTATGATGTATCCTAAATATAGAATATATTGTTTAATACCAAATTTGAAATCAGTAAACATATCTTAAAAGAACTAAGAAATACACAGTTTTCCTGCTAAGAATGATTAGCATGGTTTCTGAGTAGTCAACAGACATTGTAGATGGAATCATTCTTCCAATGATATTTGTCTTAGTATGTGTATGTCCACATTTATATTCTCACATATAGACACAAGAGTTTTCTATGGCATGTCTTGACTAATTGCAGTAATTGAAATAGTCAGAATACAGATACTAAACATAATGAAAACATGTACCTAATGAATATTTCTGGCACTGATTGAAAACATAAATTAATTGAAACTTTTAACTTAACTATACTATATGACTTAATTATTTAGATGGGAAAGATTATGGATAGAACAATGTAGAAAATGTGATCAAATATTCTATTTGAGATCTCATTTGGATATTCACAGGAATTGGTTAAGTACTTACTTGTGTATGATTGTATACCATTAAATGTTCATTTTATAAAAGACTGCTCTAGTCATCAGCATATGTGTGTTATTCAGAGCCACAAACTTCTGTGGAATAACATTTTGTAACTGTTAAGATTTTCACTTTAATTGGTTTAATAAAAAACTGACTGGCAAGTAGCCAGGCAGGAAGTATAGGTGGGACAACCAAACTAAGGATACTGGGATGAAGAAGGGTGGAGTCAGGCTTATTATTATCTAGCTCTTACAACTTAAATTAACCCATTTATATTAATCTTGTGTTGCCATGTGGCTTTTGGCTAGCCAGTACCTCTGTCTGTCATGAAGCTAGGCTCTAAAAGAACCACCTGGCAAGAACTAGCTGACAAAACAAAGACAGAGGTCCTAGCCATAACTTTGTAGTTTAAAGGCTTATGCAGTCAGGAAGAAGATTACAGATATGCAGTAAGGACAGATTCAGACAGTAAAAAAAAAAAAAAAAAAAAAAAAAAAAAACCAAAACTCTAAATGAGTTACAATGTGCTAAAAAATATACATAGATTCAGGACAGAAAAGAGAAAGTATAGACAGTCATAAAAATGAAATATAAAGTTTTAAAAGAGTAAAGGTCTTTAAAAAGGACTAAAGAAATATTTTTGTTTGTTCGTTTTTTAATTTAATTTATTTATTAAATTTAATTTTAGATATCAGCCACGGATTCCCTTGTTCTCCCCCCTCCAGCTTTCCCCCAGCCCACCCCCCATTCCCATCTCCTCCAGGTGAAAGACTCCCCTGAGGATTGAGTTCAACCTGGTAGATTCAGTCCAGGCAGGTCCAGTCCCCTCCTCCCAGGCTGAGCCAAGTGTCCCTTTTAAGCCCCAGGTTCCAAATTGCCAGTTCATGCATTGAGGACAGGACCCAGTCCCACTGTCGGGATGCCTCCCAAACAGATCAAGCTAATCAACTGTCTTATTTATCCAGAGGGCCTGATCCAGTTGGGGGCTCCTCAGCTATTGGTTCATAGTTCATGTGTTTCCTTTCTTTGGATATTTGTCCCTGTGCTTTATCCAACCTTGGTCTCAACAATTCTCGCTCATACGAACCCTCCTCTTTCACACCAATTGGACTCCTAGAGCTCCACCTGGGGCCTGGCCATGGATCTCTGCATCTGGTTCCCTCAGTCATCAGATGGGGTTTCTAGCATGACAATTAGGATGTTTGGCCAGGTGGCCTTCGAATACTTCAGAGATCTATTCAGAGGGCTTGATCCAGTTGGGGTCCCCTCAGCCTTTGGTTCAAAACCTGCAAACAACCTAGATGCCCTTCAACTGAAGAATGGATAAATAAATTGTGGCACATATACACAATGGAATACTACTCAGCAGAGAAAAACAATGACATCATGAGGTTTGCAGACAAATGGATGGATCTAGAAAAAAATCATCCTGAGTGAGGTAACCCAGACTCAGAAAGACAAAAATGGTATGTACTCACTCATAGGAGGATACTAGAGGTGGAACAAGGATGACTGGACTGCTACTCACATCACCAGTGAGGCTACCTGGAAAACAGGACCCCAAGAAAGACACAGGTATCACCCAATGAGAGAGAAATGGCTGAGATATACATGAACAACCTGGACATGAGTGGGAGTAATGAAGGGCAATGGTTGAGGGAAAGAGAGCCTGTGGGAGCAGGAGATCCCAGCTGGATCAAGAACAGAGAGGGAGAACAAGGAATAGGAGACCAAGATAAATGAATACCACATGAGAACAGGAAGAAGCAAAGTGCTAAAGAGGCCCACAGAAATCCACAAAGATACCCCTATAATAGACTGCTGGCAATGGTCGAAAGACAGCCAGAACTGACCTACTCTGGTAATGGGATGGCCAAACACCCTAATAGTTGTGCCAGAAACCCCATCCAAGGACTGAGGAATCTGGATGCAGAGATCCACGGGTAGGCCCCGAGTGGAGCTCCGGGAGTGTAATTGGTGAGAATAAGGAGGGTTTATATGAGCGAGAATTGTTGAAACCAAGGTTGGATAAAGCACAGGGACAAATGGCCAAATGAATGGAAACACATGAACTAAAATATTTTCAAAAAGCCACATAAAGATAGGAAATACACACCGAGTTTGGATCCTATATGTTATTGTGTTATATTTAATTTTTTGGCTACAAAGAGTCAGTGTATTAAAGCTGCTGTATTACACCAACCTGTATAGTTTAAAAGTATGTTTACTTCAAAATTCTGTTTGTGGTTGATATATTGTAAACCCTAATAAACCTATCTGGGGGTCAGAGAACATAACAGCCACTAGATTATACCTAGAGGCCAGATAGTGGTGTCACATTCTCCTTTAATCCTATAACTTGGGAGGCTGAGATCCACTTGGATCTCTATGAGTTAAAGTCCACATTGGGAACAGAACCAGGTGTGGTTTTAATCCCAGCGCTTGAGATCTCATGTCTTTGCTTGGGAAGGACACACACCTTTAATCCCAGGAAGTGATGGCAGGAAGCAGAAAGGTGTATGAGAGAGGAGGACCAGGAACTTGAGGCTTTCAGGCAATTTAGCTAAGATCACTTCCAGGTGAGGACTCAGAGGCTTTCATTCTAAGGATTCATGGAAACAGGATCAGCTAAGTGGTTAGTGAGGTGATGTTAGCTGTGGCTTTTTCTGTTTCTCTAATTGTTCAGTTTACATCCCAATAAAGACCATTTAGCAATTTGTCTTACATCTGTTCAAGTTTTGTTGACCTGATAGAATATATTCAAATCACAAGATCCTATACGGGAAATTTGCTGTTACATGAGAAAGAACTATATCATATGATATAATTCCCTAATTGGCATCATTGTAAGAAATCATGGACTTCAGTTAAACATGGACTGAGAGATAAAAATGGTGTTATCTGGGGCTTGTGGTGATATATTGTGTACTCTAAGAAAGTTTGCACGAAGGTCAGATGCTGGGGATGTCTTTCTGTATGCTGTGAAGGTGTTGCTCTGATTGATTGTTAAATAAAACACTGATTAGCCAGTAGCCAGGAAGGAAGTAAAGATAGGAAGGATAAGAGGGAGGAGGATTCTGGGAAGAGGAAGGCTGATGAGTCAGGAGATGCTGCCAGCCACTGCCATGAGGAGCAAGATGTCAAGATACTGGTAAGCAACGAACCACGTGGCAAGGTACAGATTTATAAGAAATGGGTTCATTTAAGATGTAAGATCTAGCTAGCAAGAAGCCTGAGCCATTAAACCATACCATTTTAATTAATATAAATGTCTGTGTGTTTATTTGGGTCTGAGTGGCTACAGGCCCAGGCAGGACTGGAGAAAACTCCAGCTACAATCAGAGAACAGAGCAAGCTACTAGATTTAACATGGGTGCCAGGGAGTGATGGCACATACCTTTAATCCTAGCACTCAGGGAGCAGAGCTATGTCTGGATCTCTGTGAGTTGAAAGCCACCTTGGACTACATAAGATTGACTCAGTCTAGGAGAGAAACAGAGCCAGACAGTGGTGGCACACACTTTTAATCCCAGCACTTGAGATGTCATGCCTTTGCTTGGGAAGCACACATGTCTTTAATCCAATCATTAAGAAGGAAGTGATGGCTGAGCAGAGAAAAGTATATAAAGCATGAGAAGACAGGAACTGAAGACGTTTCAGGCTAAGGAGTCCTAGAGGTAAGATGTAACAGTGGCTTGTTCCTTTGTTTCTCTGATTTTTAGCATCTACCCCCATATCTGGCTCTGGGTTATGTTGAAAGACTATTTGGCAAATGAAGCAATAGGGGCTATTGGTAGGATATATTCAAAAGTAGTACACTGTGTTTTAGAATCTCATTACCACATCTCAAAAGTTGATGAAAAGATTTCTCAAAAAAATTTAGTGACCAACATTAAGTATCTAATACTATTTTGGTTAAGCCTTTGTGAATCAAGTTATTCTCTTAATCTCTAATCTACTAGTTTTTGAATATCAAGTAGTAAAAAAGAGTAAAAACAGAAGACTCTCAATATTGTCTGTCTCAAAAATAATATTTTTAATTTATTTTACTTACCAACCACAGTTTTCCCTCACTCCTCTCCTCCTGCCCCCTCATACTCCCATTTACTTCCCAGCCCATCCACCCCACCTACTTCTCCATTCAGAAAGGAGCAGGCCATCCATGGGCTTGAACAAAGCATGGCACATCAAGTTGAGTTAGGACTGCCCTTATTGGTTGTCCAATGCCAACTGTGAGCTCTAAATCATGAATAAACAAACTCTTGGTGTGTGTGTGTGTGTGTGTGTGTGTGTGTGTGTGTGTGTGTGTGTGTCTGTGTGTGTCTGTGTGTGTACATAATCTTCTGCCTCAGGGTCTAATACCCTTCTTTTCACTTTCTTTCTTATGATCAGTGAAAAGTATTATCCTTGATAATAGCCATTCTTCTGATATTACCTACTGAAAGGGATTTTTGTCTCAACTCTCACTTGAAGTTTACTTGTAGAAACCCACAGAGGTTTCCTACTGATGACTTATTCAGGTCTGAGAATCTGAGCTTGATTTACCCAACAGAGCTGCATAATGTGATGATTTAACCATGGGGATGGTTACCAGGTATTTGCAAGAGCCTGGACTTGACTGTGCAGCGTGCTTTGATCTAGCAAGGGGGAAGTCTTTTGCACTGCTCTTTGGCCTTGTTATAAAAATCACTTTTGAAGAGGCAGAAGGAGCCAGTGGATTTTGATCCAGGTCTTCCTGAAATTATCCTGTGTTTCTGTCTGTCTCCTCTCTACTATCTTTCTATCTAATATTTCTTATCACTCTCTCCTTGCCATAGGAAAACTTTTAAAAGGTGGGAGCTGGCCTCCCACAGATTGTGCCTGAACATGTACTTGGGTGTGCAGGAAGTAAGTGGACACAGGAAAACCCCATAGAAGCAGTTAGATATGTCCAGTTTTGTATTAAGGATAAGGTGGTGGTATTTTATTCTTCAGGAGCAAAATCCGTATATATAAAATTTAGGCTGCAGGAAGTACCTCTATCTGTCTAGGTTTCTTTTATTTTCTCTCTCTCAATTTTTGTTAAATTATGGAAAATATAGGGATTAGGTATAGGAATATTGTGTAGGAAGAAACTTAGAGTAAGAGTAGAGTTTCCCTAGTGCCAGACCTGACATACAAAAAACAGTGTCCAGGAACAAGCAGCCACTGAGGATTTAGTGGACTGAGAAAGAAAAGCTGAAATGGGGCAGGGAATTAGTAAGCAGGTGTTTGAATATTCACTGTAGAAAGTGTGAAAACTAGAGGAGCTAAGGTAGGACCACAACAAGCACAGAGGCTCCTGGAGTTCACAGAGGAGCTGTGTCCTTGGTTCTTTGACTACGGGACTCTGGACACAGATACCTGGGGGAGAACTGGAGTCTAAATGCAAAATTACTATGAGGAACATGGACTGGAAAAATTTCCCTTGGAAGCTTTTGGCCTATGGGCACTAATTGGGAACAGCTTAGACCTAAGTCCTGAGCAGTAGGGGAAATTTTTTCCTGAGGTAGACATGACTTGTACAACATCATTCAATAAGGGTCAGTACCCTCTTGGCCATGAAGCTGAGTTTAAGGAAGAGAATTCTTGGGATGAAACTAGGGAGGAAGTAAAGTGCTTGAAAACTTAGTAATTTCTATTTCTCAACAACTGGAAGCTCTTAAGGTCTCTCCTTTCCAGGTCTCTCTTTCTTCTGTAGGGGCAGAACTAGATGCACCTGGAGAGTCATCTTTCAGAATGGAAAGTCACCAATAATTGCCCTGGCACAAAAACTTCCTAGAATATAGCAAACACTCATTGCTAAACAAGCATTTCCTCTTCTTTTGTAGTACTCAGGAGGGAGCTAGCAGAGGACAAGAGGTGCAAGGCTCTCAAATGTCCCCTGTAATTGAGCAGCAAGATGCCCAGGAAACTACAGTACAAGTGAATGTAAACAGAGCCAGGCATGCAGTAGCTGCAACTGGTCACAGCTGAGTTTTCTCCCAGACCAAGGGAAGGGTTGCTTGAGAACTGCAGGTCATAGTAGCTGGGTTTCCTTCTGGAGTAGGGGCTGTTTGAGAGTTGATGCTCATAGCAGCAGGAAAAATCTTAAGCTCCTGTGTTGAGAGGCAATTGAGGGTGCTCAGGCCAGGGGACTGGAATTGTAAACGAATGAACAGACCTAACAGCTAAAGTCATGTAGTTTCTCTTTGCTGGCTGTAAGAAAGTCTCTTTTGAAAGGATACTTCCCCCACCAGCCAGCAGCTTTCCCCTAGAGCAACTCTTCTGGGGAAAGCTAATTGAAAATTCCTCTTTAGCTGGGAGTGAAGTTTCAGCAATGTTTGTTTGAACTTAATTGATATTTTGTATTCAGGAGAACTGTAATGAATTTGAGTAAAGGGACACCTCCCCCACCGCCAGTGACCTTCAGCTGCTGGGCAAAATTCTACCAGTTCTGGAATGGCTGGGAAGGCCCAGCAGAAGGTGGCTTAGGGGGAGTGGTGGTGTCCAGAGTGTTGCC